>NC_052333.1:20890272-20975272 GCF_016432855.1 Salvelinus namaycush | reverse complement strand
CTGTGAGTCAAACAGAACTCATTTGGCACAAACTTCCTGACCAGGAAGTGGAAAGTCTGAAATCGATGCTCTGTTCTACTTCCTGCCTATACATGGGCATGATACGTAAGAGTATACGTGCACTTCATACACCTTCCCCTGGATGTCAAGAGGCGGTGAGAGAAGAAATTTCGTGTTTATCTTGGTCTGAAGTGGAATACAAGCTCTTTGTATGACGTGTCCCTCATTTCCGGTTTTCTGGAGAGCGCGCAGGGGGACATGGATTTGCCTTCTGTTTAGCTGCCGTTATAGTCGACTAATATCTCCGGCTTTGATTTTATTTGATACATGTGACCATATCATCGTAAAGTATGTTTTTTCAATATAGTTTCATCAGATTATTGAACATTTTTCGGGAGTTTTGCCGTGTTCCGTTCTCTTCCGTTTGTTGACATGGAGAGCGTCGTGCCACTTGGCTAGTGTGCTTGCTAATTGAAGAGGGAAAGTTGCCGTTCTAAATCCAAACAACGATTGTTCTGGACAAAGGACACCTTGTCCAACATTCTGATGGAAGATCAGCAAAAGTAAGAAACATTTTATGATGCTATTTCATATATCTGTCGTAGATGTGAACTAATCGCCGACGCCCAACGTTTGGGTACTCTAGCTATACCGAAGCTGCATATCGTAATGAAGTTATTTTTAGAATTCTAACACTGCGATTTCATTAAGAACTAATGGATCTATCATTTCCTATACAACATGTATGTTTTAGTTATGTTTATGAATAGCTATTTGGTCAGAATATGTGTGTCAGAAAAAGTGTCAGAAAAAAATCCGGGCGTTGTGGGAAAAAGTAGCTAAGTTAGCAGAATGTATAACCATTGATTTCAGCTCTAAATATGCACATTTTCGAACAAAACATAAGTGTATGTATAACCTGATGTTATAGGACTGTCATCTGAGGAAGAAAATCAAGGTTAGTCAAAAATTATATATCTTTTGCTTGTTTGTTACGATCGCTTACTTTTGCTACTGGGAAATTGCTTGTGTTTTTGGCTATTGTGGTAAGCTAATATAACGCTATATTGTGTTTTCGCTGTAAAACACTTGATAAATCGGGAATACTGGCTGGAATCACAAGATGCCTGTCTTTCATATGCTGTACACTATGTATTTTTCAGAAATGTTTTATGATGAGTAATTAGGTATTTGACGTTGGTGTCTGTAATTATTATGGCTGCTTTCGGTGCAATTTCTGATTGTAGCTGCAATGTAAACTATGATTTATATCTGAAATATGCACATTTTTCGAACAAAACATAGATTTATTGAATAACATGTTATAAGACTGTCATCTGATGAAGTTGTTTGTTGGTTAGTTTGGTTGGTTCTTGGTTAGTTAGGTTGGCTTTGTGCATGCTACCTGTGCTGTGAAAAATGTCTGTCCTTTTTTGTATTTGGTGGTGAGCTAACATAAATATACGTGCTGTTTTTGCTGTAAAACATTTTAAAAATCGGACATGTTGGCTGGATTCACAAGATGTGTACCTTTCATTTGCTGTATTGGACTTGTTAATGTGTGAAAGTTAAATATTTAAAAAAAAATATCTTTTGAATTTCGCGCCCTGCACTTGAGCTGGCTGTTGTCATAAGTGTACCGACGTCGGGCTTGCAGCCATAAGAAGTTAAATATGATAGGCGCCCTCACGAACAAGCCGCACTTCTCCAGACCATGGATGACGCACGCAATGACATCACGGCAGACCAGTGTCAGGCCTGGATTCACCATGCCAGAAGATTCTTCCCAAGATGTTTGGCTAATGAAAACATCCATTGTGATGTGGATGAGAACCTGTGGCCAAATCCACAAGACAGGGTTGATGGAAATATGGAAGTACAGTAATCAATCCTTTGTTTTGCTTTTTACAGTAAGCCAGGTGAGGAACACTGCAGTTGACCTTTAACTGTTTTTTCTTTTTTGTTGCTAATTCTTTTTGCTTTGATTCAAAGAATGTCATATTTTGTTCAATGATTCCACTGTGTCTGTAGTATTCTCTCTACTAGTTATTTTACAGTGATGTATTTACGTGTAGTAGCATAATGAAACATGTATCACATATTTTGTACTACAATATTTAATTATTGTACGAACAACTACACAGTGAAACTATCGGTATCTTGTGTGTGGGTGATCTAAAGGAATGTTCCTATGGTATTTCATGATAAATTAGTTATTTGAACCAATGATTCTGCAAGTGCAAGGTTTCTTTAAAGATATGAATGCACAATGCAATGTTTTGAACATTGGACAGCCTGTGTTACAAGTGATGAGCGTTTTGAGTTTTGTGTCTACAAGTTTCTGAAATTAGTGCCAAAGTGATTGTTGAAAACTGTAACGGGCTAATGAACATTGTTTACAGTAAGCACACAGGACTGGCATAAAAGGTTGTAATGAACATTGTTTACAGTAAGCACACAGGACTGGCATAAAAGGTTCTAATGAACAGTGTTTACAGTAAGCACACAGGACTGACATAAAAGGTTGTAATGAACAGTGTTTACAGTAAGCACACAGGACTGACATAAAAGGTTGTAATGAAAAGTGTTTACAGTAAGCACACAGGACTGACATGAAAGGTTGTAATGAACAGTGTTTACAGTAAGCACACAGGACTGACATAAAAGGTTGTAATGAACAGTGTTTACAGTAAGCACACAGGACTGACATGAAAGGTTGTAATGAGCAGTGTTTACAGTAAGCACACAGGACTGACATAAAAGGTTGTAATGAACAGTGTTTACAGTAAGCACACAGGACTGACATAAAAGGTTGTAATGAACAGTGTTTACAGTAAGCACACAAGACTGACATAAAAGGTTTTAATGAAAAGTGTTTACAGTAAGCACACAGGACTGACATAAAAGGTTTTAATGAAAAGTGTTTACAGTAAGCACACATGACTGCCATGAAAGGTTGTAATGAACAGTGTTTACAGTAAGCACACAGGACTGACATAAAAGGTTGTAATGAACAGTGTTTACAGTAAGCACACAGGACTGACATAAAAGGTTGTAATGAAAAGTGTTTACAGTAAGCACACATGACTGACATGAAAGGTTGTAATGAACAGTGTTTACAGTAAGCACACAGGACTGACATAAAAGGTTGTAATGAAAAGTGTTTACAGTAAGCACACAGGACTGACATGAAAGGTTGTAATGAACAGTGTTTACAGTAAGCACACAGGACTGACATGAAAGGTTGTAATGAACAGTGTTTACAGTAAGCACACAGGACTGACATGAAAGGTTGTAATGAACAGTGTTTACAGTAAGCACACAGGACTGACATAAAAGGTTGTAATGAACAGTGTTTACAGTAAGCACACAGGACTGACATAAAAGGTTGTAATGAAAAGTGTTTACAGTAAGCACACATGACTGCCATGAAAGGTTTTAATGAACAGTGTTTACAGTAAGCACACAGGACTGACATAAAAGGTTGTAATGAACAGTGTTTACAGTAAGCACACAGGACTGACATAAAAGGTTGTAATGAACAGTGTTTACAGTAAGCACACAGGACTGACATAAAAGGTTGTAATGAACAGTGTTTACAGTAAGCACACATGACTGACATGAAAGGTTGTAATGAACAGTGTTTACAGTAAGCACACAGGACTGACATAAAAGGTTTTAATGAAAAGTGTTTACAGTAAGCACACAGGACTGACATAAAAGGTTTTAATGAAAAGTGTTTACAGTAAGCACACATGACTGCCATGAAAGGTTGTAATGAACAGTGTTTACAGTAAACACAGGACTGACATAAAAGGTTGTAATGAACAGTGTTTACAGTAAGCACACAGGACTGACATAAAAGGTTGTAATGAACAGTGTTTACAGTAAGCACACAGGACTGACATGAAAGGTTGTAATGAACAGTGTTTACAGTAAGCACACAGGACTGACATAAAAGGTTGTATTGAACAGTGTTTACAGTAAGCACACAGGACTGGCATAAAAGGTTCTAATGAACAGTGTTTACAGTAAGCACACAGGACTGACATAAAAGGTTGTAATGAACAGTGTTTACAGTAAGCACACAGGACTGACATAAAAGGTTGTAATGAACAGTGTTTACAGTAAGCACACAGGACTGACATAAAAGGTTGTAATGAACAGTGTTTACAGTAAGCACACAGGACTGACATAAAAGGTTGTAATGAACAGTGTTTACAGTAAGCACACAGGACTGACATGAAAGGTTGTAATGAGCAGTGTTTACAGTAAGCACACAGGACTGACATAAAAGGTTGTAATGAACAGTGTTTACAGTAAGCACACAGGACTGACATAAAAGGTTGTAATGAACAGTGTTTACAGTAAGCACACAGGACTGACATAAAAGGTTTTAATGAAAAGTGTTTACAGTAAGCACACAGGACTGACATAAAAGGTTTTAATGAAAAGTGTTTACAGTAAGCACACATGAATGCCATGAAAGGTTGTAATGAACAGTGTTTACAGTAAGCACACAGGACTGACATAAAAGGTTGTAATGAGCAGTGTTTACAGTAAGCACACAGGACTGACATAAAAGGTTGTAATGAAAAGTGTTTACAGTAAGCACACATGACTGACATGAAAGGTTGTAATGAACAGTGTTTACAGTAAGCACACAGGACTGACATAAAAGGTTGTAATGAAAAGTGTTTACAGTAAGCACACAGGACTGACATGAAAGGTTGTAATGAACAGTGTTTACAGTAAGCACACAGGACTGACATGAAAGGTTGTAATGAACAGTGTTTACAGTAAGCACACAGGACTGACATGAAAGGTTGTAATGAACAGTGTTTACAGTAAGCACACAGGACTGACATAAAAGGTTGTAATGAACAGTGTTTACAGTAAGCACACAGGACTGACATAAAAGGTTGTAATGAAAAGTGTTTACAGTAAGCACACATGACTGCCATGAAAGGTTGTAATGAACAGTGTTTACAGTAAGCACACAGGACTGACATAAAAGGTTGTAATGAACAGTGTTTACAGTAAGCACACAGGACTGACATAAAAGGTTGTAATGAACAGTGTTTACAGTAAGCACACAGGACTGACATGAAAGGTTGTAATGAACAGTGTTTACAGTAAGCACACAGGACTGACATAAAAGGTTTTAATGAAAAGTGTTTACAGTAAGCACACAGGACTGACATAAAAGGTTTTAATGAAAAGTGTTTACAGTAAGCACACATGACTGCCATGAAAGGTTGTAATGAACAGTGTTTACAGTAAGCACACAGGACTGACATAAAAGGTTGTAATGAACAGTGTTTACAGTAAGCACACAGGACTGACATAAAAGGTTGTAATGAACAGTGTTTACAGTAAGCACACAGGACTGACATGAAAGGTTGTAATGAACAGTGTTTACATTAAGCACACAGGACTGACATAAAAGGTTTTAATGAAAAGTGTTTACAGTAAGCACACAGGACTGACATAAAAGGTTTTAATGAAAAGTGTTTACAGTAAGCACACATGACTGCCATGAAAGGTTGTAATGAACAGTGTTTACAGTAAGCACACAGGACTGACATAAAAGGTTGTAATGAACAGTGTTTACAGTAAGCACACAGGACTGACATAAAAGGTTGTAATGCACAGTGTTTACAGTAAGCACACAGGACTGACATAAAAGGTTCTAATGAACAGTGTTTACAGTAAGCACACAGGACTGACATAAAAGGTTGTAATGAACAGTGTTTACAGTAAGCACACAGGACTGACATGAAAGGTTGTAATGAACAGTGTTTACAGTAAGCACACAGGACTGACATAAAAGGTTGTAATGAAAAGTGTTTACAGTAAGCACACAGGACTGACATAAAAGTTTGTAATGAAAAAGGTTTACAGTAAGCACACATGACTGACATGAAAGGTTGTAATGAACAGTGTTTACAGTAAGCACAAAGGACTGACATAAAAGGTTGTAATGAACAGTGTTTACAGTAAGCACACAGGACTGACATGAAAGGTTGTAATGAACAGTGTTTACAGTAAGCACACAGGACTGACATGAAAGGTTGTAATGAACAGTGTTTACAGTAAGCACACAGGACTGACATGAAAGCACATCTAAAAAAGGGCTCTGTACCACATGGACATTTGCTCTCCTTATTAGAGATGTGTAATTGGAGTGTGTGGGTGTATGTGTGTGTGTGTGTGTGTGTGTGTGTGTGTGTGTGTGTGTGTGTGTGTGTGTGTGTGTGTGTGTGTGTGTGTGTGTGTGTGTGTGTGTGTGTGTGTGTGTGTGTGTGTGTGTGTGTGTGTGTGTGTGTGTGTTGTGTGTGATTGTGTGTGTGTGATTGTGTATGTGTGTCAGATGTGGAGGGAGGGTAGGGTGAATACAACACAATCCCTGGTTTCCTCTAAATCGCCCAGTCACCTTAGTTCCCTTTCCATTTCACCTTAGCCCTAAATCAGCTGCCATTTTACTCATTGTTTTCATCTTGCCCAATCTTCCAATATCACACCCCTCCCTCTCTTCTCTCTCCCTCCTATCTCTGTTGAAGACACACAGAGAGTAGCTGTTCCTGGAAGGCCCCATTCCGTGGATCACTCCTTGCCTGCAGCAGCAATCTGAGGACAATCAATGCAGCACAATAACACCATCAGACAGAAAACAAGAGGTCATCCACAGGCCTATCCACCACAGATACAACAACACACTCATACACAACATATTATGTACCCAGGGCAATACTATTTTATTTTGCAGCTTTAGATAAAAGTTTGAGAAATACAGTACCTAGTCCAACATAAGTGGACTTATGTACCTAGTCCAACATTGTGGATCACTATTATAATCCAGGCGCTGTCACGCCCTGGCCTTAGTTATCGTTGTTCTCTTTATTATTTTGGTTAGGTCAGGGTGTGACGAGGGTGGTTTGTGTGTTTTTTGTCTCGTCTAGGGTGTTTGTACTGTCTAGGTTTTTTTTTGTAGAGTTATGGGGTTGTGTTCATTGTAGGTGTTTATGTAAGTCTATGGTTGCCTAGATTGGTTCTCAATTAGAGGCAGGTGTTCATCGTTGTCTCTGATTGGGAACCATATTTAGGCAGCCATGTTCTTTGGGTATTTTGTGGGTGATTGTTTCCTGTGTCAGTGTTTGTGCCACACTGGACTGTTACGGTTTGTTCACGGTTATTGTTTTTGTATTGGTGTTCATTGTTCAGTTTTCTATATTAAAACATGGACACCTACCACGCTGCGTATTGGTCCGATCCTTGTTACACCTCTTCAGACGAAGAAGAGGAAGACAGCCGTGACAGGCGCATTCCGCTTTGAAAATCTAATACCAATTCAATAGGTTTCAGTGCAAATGGCAGATTGCATAAAAGTAAAACCAGGGCTGTGTTCAGTAGATATATACAGTATCCTAGCTGATGCGACTCACGTGGTATCGATGCATCGTGCCGACAACATCAACATAGTCTTTCCAGACTCTGAAGTCAGGAGGACTTCAAGTTAGGTGTCAGCCAGACTAATGGAACAGTGGATAACGTTTTGAAATTGAGTAAAATTAGGAGGATCAAACTGAAACTGTCCAATAGGTTACTCTCATTTTGCTTTTCCAATTCAAAACATTTTTCCACAGCCCACATGAATGTGACCAAGACAAGTCAAAAGGAGAGTCACAGTCAAGGGTGTCTCATCAAAGTCCAGAATTGAAGACTACAACTGTGCTAATTGATCCTAGACCAGAGCATTTGATCACAGATCGAGTTATCTGCTGCCATCCCTCCATTGTAATTGTCTCATTCTCTTTATCTATCTTATGAATCTCTCTCTCTCTGCTTCTCTCTCTTTCTTGTTCTCTCTCTGTTTCTCTCTCTCTTTCTCTCCCACACTCTTGCTGTCTTTGTTATTCCTATATTTTGTAATCTCAACCTCTGTGTGTGTGACATTTTCCTCAGCATCTGTAGGTGGGGTAAAATTACAAGAAAAAGAATGACAAGAAAACACACAGACACATACACACACACACGAACACACTTGGTGGGTGAATGGAGAGGCTGTTGCCATAGTAACTCTGTCGCGATAAAGCTGGCAGTGAGACATGGGTAATCACACCTTGCAGACGACAGAGAGGGATGGATGAAGGGATGGAGGCATGGAGAGGTTATAAATCACACCTTTCACACTCTGTCCCTATGCCTGCCTCTCTAACGGACAGGTGAGAACGGCTCCCAGTCTGTATTTGTGTCTGTGTGTGTGTGTGTGTGTGTGTGCATGTTCGTGTGTCTACTATATCTGCGTGTGCATGCGTGCATATATATATATATATATATATATATAAATCCATCGTTGAAGTCAGCTGTGAAAGTTGTGTCTGTATACCTCTAGTCACACCATTGTGTAATCTAAGACTATTGGACAATTTACCACATGGGGTGCACACACACACACACACACACACACACACACACACACACACACACACACACACACACACACACACACACACACACACACACACACACACACACACACACACAGAGACATACACAGACACAAATACAGACACACACACACACACAGACACACACACGCATGAATGACAGCCCGTAGTGGTTACCCAGTTGCATATGCATAGACATTCCTTTACTGGAAAGCCAGCTGAACTCTCAGCACAATGTAGCAAGTGGCTTTGCTACTGCTAACCACAATAGATGGTAAGAAAGAGAAGGATGATACTCGCTCTCTCTCCATTTCTCTCTCTCTCCATCTCTCCTTTCTCTTCCTCCTCTCTCTCTCTCTCTCCCTCTCTCCTTTCTCTTCCTCCTCTCTCTCTCTCTCTCCCTCTCTCCTTTCTCTTCCTCCTCTCTCTCTCTCTCTCTCTCCCTCTCTCCTTTCTCTTCCTCCTCTCTATCTCCCTCTCATGCACACACAGTGTTGTGTTTGGCTCAGCAGCAGACAGGTATCAGAAGGATCTAGAACAGGAGGACAGTCAGATGTGCTCCCTGCTGCTTTCCCCTGGTGAGATGAAGGGATGAACCATGTGAGGAAGGATGATAAGAAAGGAGGAGAACGAGGACAATTACACAGATGAAGAATCAGTAAGTCAACAGCTCAACTCTATAGCCAAGTAATGTCCATTCTAGTGATGTGTTGACTGGAGGTTCCAAGCACAAATAAGGTTTAGTGTGGTTATCTTGCTACTTGTAAGGATAAGCTTATTCTATGATGATCTATTCCATCCTATCGCAGGCTATTCTATCCCGTTCCTCTACATTCCATTCTATTCTCGCTTGGAATCCACAGTATTCTAGAATTTAAATGTTTACATTTAATTCATTTACCAGACACTCTTATCAAGAGTGACTTCCAGTGGTGAGTGCATACATTTTCTCCTACTGGTCCTTGAACCCACAACCCTGGCGTTGCAAGTGTCATGCTCAACCAACTGAGGCTCACCTAGTTGACCAAGAAACCCAATCCTTTACCTGCCACTGGAGATACCAGAGTAGTGGTATATGTTTTCTATTTTCTCCTCTCCTCCTCCCCCTCTCCTCCTCCTCCTCCCCCTCTCCTCTCTCCCTCCCCTCCTCTCCTCTTGTTTCTTTGTGTCAGCCTCTCCCCTGTGATGTGGAAGCGTGTTAGAGTGGAACCTGTGACTCACACGGGGATGGAACACAAGGCTTAGCTTGTAACACACACAGGCATACACACACAGACATACACTCACTCACACACACGCACACGCACACACACACACACGCACACACACACACACACACACACACACACACACACACACACACACACACACACACACACACACACACACACATACACACACACACACACACACACACACACACACACACACACACACACACACACACACACACACACACACACACACACACACACAGTTAAACATGTCCACACACAAACACATCGTGACCAGGATGGCTTAAGCAGTGATGGAAGGTGCCAGGTTGACATATTGGAGAAACGGAGGGCTGAAGCACCAACAGCTCTACAGTATATACAGTAGACTAACCCTTATACTGTTACTGCTGTTAAAACCTCTTGACACTAGGGGGGCGCCATTTCGACTTTGTAAAAATTCGTTCCCAAATTAAACTGCCTCCTACTCAATTCTTGCTCGTACAATATGCATATTATTATTACTATTGGATAGAAAACACTCTCTAGTTTCTAAAACCGTTTGAATTATTTCTCTGAGTGAAACAGAACTCATTCTGCAGCACATTTCCTGTCAGGAAGTGAGATTTCTGAAATCGAGGTCCCTGTTCTGGGGTCAGTTTATAAGTCCCCATGCAAGCTATGGGGCTACATGCACTGCATACGCCTTCCTCTAGATGTCAGTAAGCGGTGAGAATTTGAATGGAGTGGATTGCACCATCTGGGGCCCTATATAAGACCGTGGAACGGAAGTACCGTTCTTTTCAACGGGGCGCCTGGCGCAGCAGGGACATCACAATGGCGTCCTGCAAAGCTTTCGTTTTAGCAGTTCTATATCTCCGGTCATGTTTTTATTCGTTATAGTTGTTAAAGACATCATAAGGTAGTTAATTTAAACCGACTTATAGCAGTTTATATCAGTTTATTGCGATTTTCTGGGATTTCTTTGTGACGCGCTATCACCAGTTGGACACCTTACCGGCACATAGCTAACGTTAGCGGCTATTTCGACAGGACAAGAGGACATCTTTCAACCAAAAGACGATTGTTCTGGAGAAAGGACACCTTGCCCAAGATTCTGATGGAAGCTCAGCAAATAGTAAGCAGTCTTTATGCTGTTAATTCGTACTTATGTTGACAAATGTCAAATAATAATTCCGCCATGAGTTTTGGTGCGGTCTCGCTTTAGCGCACGCTTTATTGCGCAGTAACGTTAATTTTAAAAATCTAACACAGCGATTTCATTAAGAACTAATTTGTCTTTCATTTGCTGTCCAACCTGTATTTTTTAGTCAAGTTTATGATTATTTATTGATTAGAATAGTTGCCTCTCCAAAGATTTCTCCCGACATTTTCTGGGCAGCTTGGCAACTTTTCTCATTGTATAACCACGATTTGTGCCGCCAAATATGCACATTTTCGAACAAACTCTATATGCATTGTGTAATATGATGTTATAGGACTGTCATCTGAAGAATTCTGAGAAGGTTAGTGAAAAAATTAATATATTTTGGTGGTTTATACGTTATCGCTATTTTTGGCTTGAATCAATGCTGTTGTGATGTTTGCTATTGTGGTAAGCTAATATAACGCTATATTGTGTTTTCGCTGTAAAACACTTAGAAAATCTGAAATATTGTCTGGATGCACAAGATCTGTGTCTTTCATTTACTGTACGCTGTGTATTTTTAAGAAATGTTTTATGATGAGTAATTAGGTAATACACGATGGTCTCTGTAGTTATTCTAGTCGCTTTGGTGAGAGTTGTGATGGTGGCTGCAATGGTAAACTATGATTTATACCTGAAATATGCAAATTTTTCTAACAAAACATATGCTATACAATAAATATGTTATCAGACTGTCATCTGATGAAGTTGTTTCTTGGTTAGTGGCTATTTATATCTTTATTTGGTCGAATTTGTGATAGCTACTGATGGAGTAAAAAAAAAAGTGGTGTCTTTTGCTAACGTGGTTAGCTAATAGATTTACATATTGTGTCTTCCCTGTAAAACATTTTAAAAATCAGAAATGATGGCTGGATTCACAAGATGTGTATCTTTCATCTGGTGTCTTGGACTTGTGATTTAATGATATTTAGATGCTAGTATTTACTTGTGACGCTATGCTAGGCTATGCTAGTCAGCTTTTTTACTGATGGGGGTGCTCCCGGATCCGGGTTTGGGAGGAATTAGAGGTTAATGAAAGTCAGCATATAAACAACAAATATCAGGCAAATATGCAGGTGTCTATCTGTTTGAGACAGGAACTCACGGTCCAATATTGGGCAACCTTAGCTTTAAATATCAAATCAAATCAAATGATATTGCTCGCATACACATATTTAGCAGATGGTATTGCTGGTGTAGCGAAATGCTTGTTTTCTAAGCTCCAACATTGCTGTAATATGTAACAATACACAAATCTAAAAAGTAAAAGAATAGAATTAATAAATATATAAATATTAGGACGAGCAATGTCGTAGTCCGAAGTAGAAATATAAATATGGCACAATACATAAGCCATGTGTCTCTTCTATACGATCTGAGCCCCTAACCATTGATACAGTGTAAGATACTATTTGTCCAACCCCTCTAACATATATATCTGATCCTAGATCTGTGGTTAGGGACCAACTTCAATGACAACAGCCCTTTAGAGTTCCATAGGAACTTTACTGCAGAGCAGTAAATGCAGGAGATAGCAGACAGTAAAATTGCAATCCCAGCGCCCATATAACGCAAGAGTGTTTTATAGAAAAAAATCTATAAAAAGAAGGGACAGCTAGCAATTTAGTGCTTACCCTGATACAAGAACCACAGTGAAATGACAAGGAGTGGTACAGACATCAGGTCTAATAGATGGAATCTAAATCCCCCTTCTAATGCCAAATGTCCCCAGTGTCAGTGTGTCAGAGTGGTCAGTTGAAACTAGTCTGTCATATTCCAGTCTGTCATACGGAAGTGATGTCACATCCATCACATCTCTGTTTTCCTCTTCATCTCACTATTTTTAACTCAATTTCTTTCTCTTTTCATCCTTATTTATTTATCTCTCTTTATTATTCCCCCACCTCTCTCTTTCTTTATTTCTCCTCATCCCTTTTCTCTATTCTTGTCTCTGCTCTACCTCTATCTCTATTGTTTCTCTCTCTCTGGGGAGAAGAGACATTGCTAAAACAGACAGGGAGGCCCTGACCTGCATTAAAACAGACCGCCATTATACTAACTGCAGAACACACACACACACACACACACACACACACACACACACACACACACACACACACACACACACACACACACACACACACACACACACACACACACACACACACACACACACACACACACACATTATATATTTCTCTATTTGTTTCTCTGTCTTTCTATCCCTCCCTCATCTTTATTTTCTTCATATAATGTTTCTGGCAATTTAGCCCGAGGAGAGAAGGGGTGTTGTTTGGTAGTGGCTCTAATACAAAGCTGTAGGTAGTCCGGGGCATAAGGTTGAAGTGGTGAGTGTTGTTTCATCAGCCAAGGTGAAGGAGAACTAAGAGAGTTGAAGCTCTCTAACCATACAGTTGTAGCTGTAACATGTTGCTACTGTAATGATGCCAGCAAGTGGAAAGGTAGGGGAGAGTTGGGTATGTTGTGTCCATTTTTCATATTCAGCATTACCGCAAAACATAGTATTATTTCTAACAAAGATATCTACATATATTTCAGGATGTTGGGAATCCCTGGAAATAATCAGAATTAATTTAAATATAACCGTTTTGAAAACGGAACAACAACACAACTTATCCAGGTATGGGGTAAATTGAGCATAGGGACAGTGTAAGTTAAGCATAGGGACAGGGTAGGTTAAGCATAGGGACAGGGTAGGTTGAGCATAGGGACAGGGTAGGTTGAGCATAGGGGCAGGGTAAGTTAAGCATAGGGACAGGGTAGGTTAAGCATAGGGACAGGGTAGGTTGAGCATAGGGACAGGGGAAATTGAGCATAGGGACAGGGTAAATTGAACATAGGGACAGGGGAAATTGAGCATAGGGACAGGGTAAATTGAGGGTAAATTGAGCATAGGGACAGGGTAAATTGAGGGTAAATTGAGCGTAGGGACAGGGTAAATTGAGCGTAGGGACAGGGTAGGTTGAGCATATGGGGCAGGGTAGGTTGAGCATAGGGACAGGGGAAATTGAGCATAGGGACAGGGTAAATTGAACATAGGGACAGGGGAAATTGAGCATAGGGACAGGGTAAATTGAGGGTAAATTGAGCATAGGGACAGGGTAAATTGAGGGTAAATTGAGCGTAGGGACAGGGTAAATTGAGCGTAGGGACAGGGTAGGTTGAGCATATGGGGCAGGGTAGGTTGAGAATAGGGACAGGGTAGGTTGAGCATAGGGACAGGGTAGGTTGAGCATTGGGACAGGGTAAATTGAGCATAGGGACAGGGTAGGTTAAGCATAGGGACAGGGTAGGTTGAGCATAGGGACAGGGTAGGTTAAGCATAGGGACAGGGGAAATTGAGCATAGGGACAGGGGAAATTGAGCATAGGGACAGGGTAAATTGAGGGTAAATTGAGCGTAGGGACAGGGTAGGTTGAGCATAGGGGCAGGGTAGGTTGAGCATAGAGACAGGGTAGGTTGAGCATAGGGACAGGGTAGGTTAAGCATAGGGACAGGGGACATTGAGCATAGGGACAGGGTAAATTGAGCATAGGGACAGGGGAAATTGAGCATAGGGACAGGGGAAATTGAGGGTAAATTGAGCATAGGGACAGGGTAAATTGAGCGTAGGGACAGGCTACATTGAGCGTAGGGACAGGGTAGGTAGAGCATAGGGACAGGGTAGGTTGAGCATAGGGACAGGGTAGGTTGAGCATAGGGACAGGGTAGGTTGAGCATAGGGACAGGGTAGGTTGAGCATAGAGACAGGGGAAATTGAGCAAAGGGACAGGGTAAATTGAGCATAGGGATTGAGCATAGGGACAGGGTAGGTTGAGCATAGAGACAGGGTAGGTTGAGCATAGAGACAGGGTAGGTTGAGCATAGGGACAGGGTAGGTTGAGCATAGGGACAGGGGAAATTGAGCAAAGGGACAGGGTAAATTGAGCATAGGGAATGAGCATAGGGACAGGGTAAATTGAGGGTAAATTGAGCGTAGGGACAGGGTAGGTTGAGCATAGGGACAGGGTAAGTTGAGCATAGGGGCAGGGTAGGTTGAGCATAGAGACAGGGTAGGTTGAGCATAGGGACAGGGTAGGTTGAGCATAGGGACAGGGTAGGTTGAGCATAGGGGCAGGGTAGGTTGAGCATAGAGACAGGGTAGGTTGAGCATAGGGGCAGGGTAGGTTGAGCATAGAGACAGGGTAGGTTGAGCATAGGGACAGGGTAGGTTGAGCATAGGGACAGGGTAGGTTGAGCATAGGGACAGGGGGAAATTGAGCATAGGGACAGGGTAAATTGAGGGTAAATTGAGCATAGGGACAGGGTAAATTGAGGGTAAATTGAGCGTAGGGACAGGGTAAATTGAGCGTAGGGACAGGGTAGGTTGAGCATAGGGGCAAGGTAGGTTGAGAATAGGGACAGGGTAGGTTGAGCATAGGGACAGGGTAGAATGAGCATTGGGACAGGGTGTATTGAGCATAGGGACAGGGTATGTTGAGCATAGGGACAGGGTAAGTTGAGCATAGGGACAGGGTAGGTTGAGCATAGAGACAGGGTAGGTTGAGCATAGGGACAGGGTAGGTTAAGCATAGGGACAGGGTAGGTTGAGCATAGGGACAGGGTAAATTGAGCATAGGGACAGGGTAAATTGAGCGTAGGGACAGGGTAGGTTGATCATAGAGACAGGGTAGGTTGAGCATAGGGACAGGGTAGGTTGAGCATAGGGGGATGGTAGGTTGAGCATAGGGACAGGGTAGGTTTAGAATAGGGACAGGGTAGGTTGAGCATAGGGGCAGGGTAGGTTGAGCGCAGAGACAGGGTAGGTTGAGCATAGGGACAGGGTAGGTTGAGCATAGGGACAGGGTAGGTTGAGCATAGGGACAGGGTAGGTTGAGCATAGGGACAGGGTAGGTTGAGCATAGGGACAGGGAAAGCTACCTTGAGGTGTGTGTTGGTGTCCTGTGACAGTGAGTGATGGTGCAGGTAGGTCAAAGTTTTTAATGGAATGGGGGTGTATCCCTACATTCAGTTATACATTCAGTTGTGGAGGTGATTTGATCCTTGACTAGCCTCTCAAAGCACTTCATGATGACAGAAGTGAGTGCTACGGGGCGATAGTCATTGAGTTCAGTTATCTTTGCTTTCTTGGGTACAGGAACAATGGTGGACATCTTGAAGCAAGTGGGGACAGCAGACTGGGATAGGGAGATTTTGATTATGTTCGTAAACAGACACGAGACGTACAGTTGTAGTCTGAAGTTTACATACACTTAGGTTGGAGTCAATAAAACTCGTTTTACAAACACTCCACAAATTTCTTGTTAACAAACTATAGGTTTGGCAAGTCGGTTAGGACATCTACTTTGTGCATGACACAAGTCATTTTTCCAACAATTGTTTACAGACAGAATATTTCACTTATAATTCACTGTATCACAATTCCAGTGGGTCAGAAGTTTACATACACCAAGTTGACTGTGCCTTTAAACAGCTTGGAAAATTCCAGAAAATGATGTCATGGCTTTAGAGGCTTCTGATAGGCTAATTGACATAATTTGAGTCAATTGGAGTGGATGTGGATGTATTTCAAGGCCTTCCTTCAAACTCAGTGCCTCTTTGCTTGACATCATGGGAAAATCAAAAGAAATCAGCCAAGATCTCAGAAAACAAAATGTACACCTCCACAAGTCTGATTCATCCTTGGGAGCAATTTCAAAACGCCTGCAGGTACCATGTTCATCTGTACAAACAATTGTATGCAAGTAGAAACACCATGGGTGTCACGCCCTGGCCATAGAGGCTTTTATTCTCTATTTTGGTTAGGCCAGGGTGTGACTAGGGTGGGCATTCTAGTTTCTTTATTTCTATGTTTTCTATTTCTTTGTGTTTGGCCGGGTGTGGTTGTCAGAGGCAGCTGTCTATCGTTGTCTCTGATTGAGAACCATACTTAGGTATCCCTTTTTTCCACCTGTCTTTGTGGAAAAGACGGCCTCCAGTCCGGAGCCTCCAGCGATGGCCTCCAGTCCGGAGTCGCCATCGAGGGTTGCCAGTCCGGGGCCCGCAACGAGGGTGCCCAGTCCGGGGCCCGCAACGAGGGTGCCCATTCCGGGGCCCGCTACGAGGGTCCCCAGTCCGGGGTCGGCGGCGAGGGTCCCCACACCAGAGGCGCCACCGAAGTGGGGGGAGCCAGAGGCGGAGGGGGGTCTACGTCCCGCACCAGAGCCAACGCCGTAAAGGAAGCCCACCCGGACCCTCCCCTTTAGAGTCAGGTTTTGCGGCCGGAGTCCGCACCTTTGGGGGGGGGGGGGTACTGTCACGCCCTGGCCATAGACAGGCTTTTATTCTCTATTTTGGTTAGGCCAGGTTGTGACTTGGGTGGGCATTCTAGTTTCTTTATTTCTATGTTTTCTATTTCTTTGTGTTTGGCCGGTTGTGGTTCTCAATCAGAGGCAGCTGTCTATCGTTGTCTCTGATTGAGAAGCAAACTTAGGTAGCCCTTTTTTCCACCTGTCTTTGTGGGAAGTTTACTTTGTTTAGGGCACATAGCCTTTATCTTCACGGTTTGTTTTTGTAATGTTTATTGTTCTTGTTCGGCGTCTTGTTTAATAAAGGAACATGTACGCTCACCACGCTGCACCTTGGTCCTCTTTTTCCAACGGCCGTGACAATGGGACCACGCAGCCGTCATACCGCTCAGGAAGGAGACGCGTTCTGTCTCCTAGAGATGAATGTACTTTTGTGCGAAAAGTGCAAATCAATCCCAGAACAACAGCAAAGGACCTTGTGAAGATGCTGTACGAAACAGGTACACATGTATCTATATCCACAGAAAAACGAGTCCTATATCGACATAACCTGAAAGGCCGCTCAGCAAGAAAGAAGCCACTGCTCCAAAACCGCCATAAAAAAAGCCAGACTATGGTTTGCAACTGCACATGGGGACAAAGATCGTACTTTTTGGAGAAATGTCATCTGGTCTGATAAAACAAAAATGGAACTGTTTGGCCATAAAGACCATTGTTATGTTTGGAATAAAAAGGGGGAAGCTTGCAAGCCGAAGAACACCATCCCAACCGTGAAGCATGGGGGTGGCAGCATCATGTTTTGGGGGTGCTTTGCTGCAGGAGGGATTGGTGCACTTCACAAAATAGATGGCGTCATGAGGATGAAAAATTATGTGGATATATTGAAGCAAAATCCCAAGACATCAGTCAGGAAGTTAAAGCATGGTCGCAATGGGGTCTTACATATGGACAATGACCCCAAGCATAGTTCCAAAGTTGTGGCAAAATGGCTTAAGGACAACAAAGTCAAGGTATTGGAATGGCCATCACAAAGCCCTAAATCAATCCTATAGAACATTTGTGGGCGGAACTGAAAAAGTGTGTGCAAGCAAGGAGGCCTACAAACCTGACTCAGTTACACCAGCTCTGTCAGGAGGAATGTGCCAAAATTCACCCAACTTATTGTGGGAAGCTTGTGGAAGGCTACCTGAAATGTTTGACCCAAGTTAAACAATTTAAAGGCAATGCTACCAAATACTAAGTGAGTGTATGTACACTTCTGACCCACTGGGAATGTGATGAAAGAAATAAAAGCTGAAATAAATCATTCTCTCTACTATTATACTGACATTTCACATTTTTGAAATAAAGTGGTGATCCTAACTGACTTAAGACAGGGAATTTTTACTAGAATTAAATGTCAGGAATTGTGAGTTTAAATGTATTTGGCTAAGGTGTATGTAAACTTCCAACTTCAACTGTAGATATCTCTGTTCAATATCACTTATCCTTCCATTACTTGACCAGTTGTCTGGGACAGGGATGTTGTTATGATGTGCCAATGTGTAGGCCAGTTCTCTGAATTTGATGCTACTAAGCCCATGAAACTGGTCAGCGAGATACTGGAAAAGTTTAGCGAGCTCAGACTCCATGTCATCAGATAAGACCGTGTGTGCCTTCGCTACTCTATCATAGCCTTCCTTACACACAGGTACATGTTGTTTTTTATTTTTTGTCAGTGTACCTCTTCAGAGTCCTTCAGTCTATATGTTCATCCCTTGCTGCATCTCAACTTGACTTCTTCCCTTCTCTCACTCCCTGGCTGCTGTCAAGGACCTCAAGGGGGACTAGACCCCTGCTGGTTTTATATTTCTATACACGGGCATGATGACATCTGCTCTGTAACAATGAAAATGCACTATCTTGAGCTCCTATGCATGACACATTGCAAAAATACAGACTAAATGTCATCATAATTTCTATGGGGTATGGTGTCCATTGGTTCAACTAACACCATGGCCATTGGCTCAACTTACCCCAAGGCAAACATTTTGACTTTATTAGGCCCCAGAGCTACAAGGAAGAACTTTCATGCTAGGTTTAGAATCTCATATTGTAGCTTGTAGAGACTCCAACTGATGTATAAAACAATCTTTAAATGACCTACTGTCACGCCCTGGCCATAGAGGCTTTTATTCTCTATTTTGGTTAGGCCAGGGTGTGACTAGGGTGGGCATTCTAGTTTTTTTATTTCTATATTTTCAGTTTCTATGTTTTGGCCGGGTATGGTTCTCAATCAGGGACAGCTGTCTATCATTGTCTCTGATTGGGAATCATACTTAGGCAGCTTGTTTTCCACGTTAGTTGTGGGTAGTTGTCTGTGTTAGTGGCCTGTATAGCCCTAGTCAGCTTCACGTTCGTTTTTGTTGTTTGTTGTTTTGTTGGCGACACATTCAACATTAAAAGAAAATGTATGCTCACCATGCTGCACCTTGGTCCGGTCATTTCCCTGACGACGTTCGTGACACCTACTTTGGTTTAGAAACAAGCGTCTTATACCTCTAACACAATACATTAACTTGACTCTGGGAAAATTTGTTTTTTGGACCTAAATTGCATACCACATTTTCCATGTGTTTTTTTCCTCCACAGACTACATGAAATGATGCCCTCTTCCTAAATATTTGGTCACATGATTACTTTGTGCATGGTTTTCTAGATATAAGGGAAGGCTCAACTGGCCCTTTGGGTCAACCTAACCTACTTTCCACTATATTGCTACATTCACAAGTTATGGGGATAAGCAGCTGATGGTTTCTAACATAAGTTAGAAAGTTATGTAGGGTAATGTTGTGGCTGTTTATGTAGTTAGTCTGAAGTTAGTTGGTTAGCTAGTTAGTCAGTCAGTCAGTTAGTTAGTTAGTTAGTTAGCCAAAGGGAGAAGAAGGTTATGAGTTATGCCAAAGTAAATTGAATTGTTATCTTTTCCATAATCATGATCCTGTTAAGCGGAAGGGAGACGACTGGGGCTGTGCCCTACATTCCATGCCATTGTCTCCATGGCCACCAGCGTCAGGGAAACAGGCTCGGTGCAGACAGATGAGGCACAGAGAGGAGCGTTAGCTACCTGACAGGGGTAAACATATCACTCAGTCAAAACTAGATGCCACAACATCCATCCTCTGTCCCCAAAACCTCTCTCTCGTCCTCTATCCCCAAAACCTCTCTCTCGTCCTCTATCCCCAAAACCTCTCTCTCGTCCTCTATCCCCAAAACCTCTCTCTCGTCCTCTATCCCCAAAACCTCTCTCTCGTCCTCTATCCCCAAAACCTCTCTCTCGTCCTCTATCCCCAAAACCTCTCTCTCGTCCTCTATCCCCAAAATCTCTCTCTTTCTCTCTGTTCCTGTCCCAATGCTCCCCATCCCCCTTGAATCTCTCTTTCTGATTTCTCCGCATCACTCCTCTCTATACCTCCAATCTCCATCCTCTTTCCTGCCTACTTTACCCTAGAGGCCAACACCGTTCAATCACTCCCTACCTCCCCCGCTGGCACCAGTCACACCCCACAGAGAGGAAGGAAGGAGCCACTGAAAAAATGATCACTCCATTCCCACTTTTTATCACCCCTCTCCCTCCCTCTGTCACCGGTTTTGCTTGTGTCCTACTTACTAAGCCAGCAATAATAAACTTTACAAGAGGGTTCACCAAAGAAAAAGCCAAGTAGACAGTAATCAGTCTGCAACACACACACACACACACACACACACACACACACACACACACACACACACACACACACACACACACACACACACACACACACACACACACACACACACACACACACACACACACACACACACACACACACACACACACACACACACACACAAACTAAGCCATTCAAAATCCACAAAGGCTGTTTCAAAGAGTCTACAGAGTACACAAAATCTATCCAATTGACAAACTGCTATCCAAAGGATTGAAGTATTAGCAACATTCGTGTGTACGTGTGTGTGCGTATGCTGAAAGCTATCGCACTGATTGCATCCTACTCTAATCTCTACAAAAAAGGAGGGAAGAGAAAAGACACTTGAAAGAAGACAAGCTCTTTGAATGTCCTGCTTTGTATTATCATCTGATAAGTATTATCTGTGACTTCACACCACACCCATACCATTACTGTTTATGGGCTTCATTCACTGGGGAATATTCACCCCTTCCTCTACTCTCCCTTCATCTCATCCTCACATCCCTTTTTCCTCTCATCTCTTCTTCCCCAATTCCCTTCTATTCCCACATCCCAATTATTTTCTCCGTTCCTTTCCTGTGATGTTCCGTCCCTCCCTACTTCCTCCTCTCTTCAATATTTCATCCATTCAATATTTTCTCCTGACTGACTCCCCTTCAACCCCACCCTTCTGTCCATCTCTCTTTCCTTCCTTATTCCTACTTAAGTCTCTCTTTACCAAGTCACATCAACTTCTCCTCCTCCTTTTTTCAATAATTTAATCTGATGCGTAACTTCCTCCCCTCCCCTAGTCTATTCTCTTCTATTCTCCTCATCCCATCCTCTCCTCTTTTCAGTATTTATGTTGTGCTGTGTGTAGTGTAATGAACATTATCATGTATGTTCTGCTCTGGGAGTATCCACCACAGCAGTAGAGACGTTGCTATACCATCTATAGTGTCTAGAACATAACCTTACTGTAGATAATGTAAGATGTACACCCTACTATAGTGTCCAGAACATAACCTTACTGTAGATAATGTAAGATGTACACCCTACTATAGTCTCCAGAACATAACCTTACTGTAGATAATGTATGATGTACACCCTACTATAGTGTCTAGAACATAACCTTACTATAGATAATGTATGATGTACACCCTACTATAGTGTCTAGAACATAACCTTACTATAGATAATGTATGATGTACACCCTACTATAGTGTCTAGAACATAACCTTACTATAGATAATGTAAGATGTACACCCTACTATAGTCTCCAGAACATAACCTTACTGTAGATAATGTATGATGTACACCCTACTATAGTGTCTAGAACATAACCTTACTATAGATAATGTAAGATGTACACCCTACTATAGTGTCTAGAACATAACCTTACTATAGATAATGTATGATGTACACCCTACTATAGTGTCTAGAACATAACCTTACTGTAGATAATGTATGATGTACACCCTACTATAGTGTCTAGAACATAACCTTACTATAGATAATGTAAGATGTACACCCTACTATAGTGTCTAGAACATAACCTTACTGTAGATAATGTAAGATGTACACCCTACTATAGTCTCCAGAACATAACCTTACTGTAGATAATTATTGATGTAGACTCTACTAACAACTCTCTCCCTCCACCTCTTCTCACTTTAGGGAGTTGATCTCCATAAAGCCTTTACATCTTTACATTCAAGACATCCATCCGAACATGCACGCACGCACGCACGCACGCACACACACACACACACACACTCACACATCTAGCAACCGCCTGTCCTTAAGAACACCTGAGTCAGCAGATTGTTACTCTGATCAATCACTTGATTAGGTTTAATCGATGGGTTCATTGAATACTGATGCAGATCCACTATAACTGTCCAGAAGGACCTGTCTAATTCCACAGATGAAATAAGGACACAGGAACCTGATCCCTGTCCTTACAACACAAGGTCATTATAATCCCTGTAGTATTGAACTGACCTGTAGTGTTCAAAAAATTATAATTATATTGGCATATTGATGTAAATTTGCAAATTGACGAATGATAGAAGTATCAATACACAGAATACAGAATAAAAGGGTTGTCAAGGAGTCGTCATGGATGTGAGGTCACACTATAACAGCTGGAGATTTAGCGATAGAATACAAGTTTTGATTATTATCACAGTGTAACGTCTGCTTCCAACTCACACTCTCAAACACCTAGATCCCCCGAACGCCGCTCACTCTCCAGATCGCAATCACCTGAATTCTGATCACCTGTTCATCATTATCACACACTATATAGTTCAGTTCTTTGCACCCCATCGCTGTGAGGTATTGTTTCTTTTGTGACACGTCTAGTCGGGGCTCTGTTTTTCCCGTAATTAAATCCGCCTGTGTATGATAGTTTTGGCCTGCCTCACTAATGACGCCTTTTGCCTATTCCCTGCCTGTACTTTAGCCTATTGGATTTCCTGTTGTCAACCTAATGCCTGATCTCCCGGGACTACGTTACTAGTCTTTTCCCTGCCTGTACTGTTGCCGTTTTGGACCCCATGTGTATGACCTTCTGCCTGCCCCTGGACCCAGCTACCTGCCTCCTCCTGTGGTCCTTTACAATAAACGCCTGCTGCGCCCTGCTCTTGAAACCAGCTCTCTGTCGCCCATCGTGTTCATTACACACAGTATAATTTCAAAAATAATTTTAAGGAGGTATGACAACAGAATTTACATTATGTTACAAAACTTCTGTTACTATTAACAGTTAAGTATGCAGAAAAACATACAGTCTAGGGATATTCTTTGAAAAGACAGACAGAGATATAGGTTGAGTCTAGACAGGATCATATTAGAAACTATTATGAGAAATGTATTGTTTATGAGTGGGCTCTATTGAAAGGTGAAGGGTCATGAACCAATATCTGGCGCTCCTTGGGGGGTGACTGCTGGAGTCACTGATCATATGGAAAACTAAAAGGAAAATAAAATAAAAGCAGAAGAAGGGAGGATGGGCTGACATACTAGATGAGGTGTGTTCTAAATGTTTCTCTTTCCCCCCACTGAGCAGTGTGTGTGTGCGTGTGTGTGGTGCGTGTGTGTGTGTCTGTGCAGTGTGTGTGTGCGTGTGTGTGCAGTATGCGTGTGTGTTAGTGGAAGCCCAGGGGAAATCCTCCCTAATCACACCCATTTGACAGCCACACATGGGGTGTTCCCTAGAGCTCACCCCACCTCCCTGAATATCTGGAGATGGATGCTCTAACTAACAATCCACTCACTGTCACTTCCAAGTGCCAATTGTCAACTACATGTCAGTGCACTGTTCTCTGTACTGTAGCTACTGTTTTGACACGTTTGTGTAAAGTGAGAACCAGAACCAACCAATACGCTGCTGCTACTCTCTTTTCATAATCTATGCATAGTCTCTTTAACTCTACCTACATGTACAGTTGAAGTCGGAAGTTTACATACACTTAGGTTGGAGTCATTAAAACTTGTTTTTCAACCCACTCCACAAATTTCCTGTTAACAAACTATAGGTTTGGCAAGTCAGTTAGGACATCTACTTTGTGCATAACACAAGTAATTTTTCCAACAATTGTTTACAGACATATTATTTCACTTATAATTCACTGTATCACAATTCCAGTGGATCAGAAGTTTTCATACACTAAGTTCACTGTGCCTTTAAACAGCTTGGAAAATTCCAGAAAATTATGTCATGGCTTTAGAGGCTTCTGATAGGCTAATTGACATAATTTTTGTCAATTGGAAATGTACCTGTGGATGTACTTCAAACTCAGTGCCTCTTTGCTTGACATCATGGGAAAATCAAAAGAAAGACCTCAGAAAAAAATTGTAGACCTTCAC
Organism: Salvelinus namaycush; assembly: GCF_016432855.1. Lineage (NCBI taxonomy): Eukaryota > Metazoa > Chordata > Actinopteri > Salmoniformes > Salmonidae > Salvelinus > Salvelinus namaycush. Next base: position 20,950,510 of record NC_052333.1, on the reverse strand, counting down.
AAGTCTGGTTCATCCTTGGGAGCAATTTCCAAACGCCTGAAGGTACCACGTTCATCTGTACAAACAATAGTACGCAAGTAGAAACACCATGGAACCACGCAGCCGTCATACCGCTCAGGAAGGAGACGCGTTCTGTCTCCTAGAGATGTACGTACTTTGGTGCGAAAAGTGCAAATCAATCGCAGAACAACAGCAAAGGACCTTGTGAAGATGCTGTAGGAAACAGGTACAAAATGATCTATATCTACAGTAAAACGAGTCCTATATCAACATAACCTGAAAGGCCGCACAGCAAGGAAGAAGCCACTGCTCCAAAACCGCCATAAAAAAGCCAGACTACGGTTTGCAACTGCACATGGGGACAAAAATCGTACTTTTTGGAGAAATGTCCTCTGGTCTGATAAAACAAAAATAGACCTGTTTGGCCATAATGACCATCATTATGTTTGGAGGAAAAAGGGGGAGGCTTGCAAGCCGACGAACACCATCCCAACCGTGAAGCATGGGAGTGGCAGCATCATGTTGTGGGGGTGCTTTGCTGCAAGAGGGACTGGTGCACTTCACAAAATAGATGGCGTCATGAGGAAGGAAAATGATGTGTATATATTGCTGCAACATCTCAAGACATCAGTCAGGAAGTTAAAGCTTGGTCGCAAATGGGTCTTCCAAATGGACAATGACCCCAAGCATACTTTCAAAGTTGTGGCAAAATGGCTTAAGGACAACAAAGTCAAGGTATTGGAGTGGCCATCACAAAGCCCTGACCTCAATCCTATAGAACATTTGTGGGCAGAACTTAAAAAGCGTGTGTGAGCAAGAAGGCCTACAAACCTTATTCAGATACACCAGCTATGTCAGGAGGAATGGGCCAAAATTCACCCAACTTATTGTGGGAAGCTTGTGGAAGGCTAACCGAAACGTTTGACCCAAGTGAAACAATTTAAAGGCAATGCTACCAAATAGTAATTGAATGTATGTACACTTCTGACGCACTGGGAATGTGATGAAAAAAATAAAAGCTGAAATAAATCATTCTCTCTACTATTATTCTGACATTTCACATTCTTAAAATAAAGTAGTGATCCTAACTGTCCTAAGACAGAGAATTTTTACTAGGATTAAATGTCAAGAATTTTGAAAAAATTTGTTCAAATGTATTTGGCTAAGGTGTATGTTAACTTCCGACTTAAACTTGACATATTACCTCAATTACCTCGACTAACCGGTGCCCCCGCACATTGACCCTGTGCCGGTACCCCCTGTATATTGCCTCTGCTTGTTATTTTACTGCTGCTGTTTTATTATTTGTTATTTTTATTTTAAATGTTAAAATTTTTACCTAGCTATTTTTTACTTAACCCTTATTTTTTATAATTTTTATTAACTTCTTAAAGCGTTGTTGGTTAAGGCCTTGTGACAAATTCAATTTGATTTGATTTGATCTACAATATTATCCTTGTGTCTTATAAGGTTTTAAAAAGGGCCAGCACTCACTTGATTATGATTTGCAATTGTAGAAGCACTGAGAAAGCTAAAGCTGAAATGTATATCAGTGTGAAGTCTATTAAAGGTAGACTCAGCAATATGACGAAGATGCAGAAAGTAAACAATATAGGGCGTCCATTTTCAACCCGTGCACATGCTCAGACACTGTGTGACTGTGTGAGAGAAAAGTATTGTTATATTGCTCATCTCAATATCTCAGGTGCTGCTCGCGGCAAGGGCATTTTTCTGAGTCTACCTTTAAGGAATGGCTATGAAAATAAAATGATAGTGTGTGTGTGTGTGTGTGTGTGTGTGTGTGTGTGTGTGTGTGTGTGTGTGTGTGTGTGTGCATGTTTATAGGAATCAATAGACTCTAAAGGGTTCTTGTTTGCAGACATAAGTGATTCTGCTCTCAGAGAACAAGATGACACTAGAGTTAATTAAACATAGCTCAATTGAGTAAGAGAGAGAGAGAGAGAGAAAGAGAGAGAGGGGGAGAGAGAGAGAGAAAGATAAAGACAGAGGGAGAGAGAGTATATGGGGGAGAGCAATGTGAAGAGAGAGAGCAAGAGAACATATAATATGTGGAGGGAAGGGAGGTGAAGAGACAGAGTGGAAGATAGACAGAGTCGTAAAAAATATAATATTGGGGACTGTATATTTGGGAGCACACACCTAAAGCAAAAGTGACAGGGTGGGACTATAGCACTAATGTGTTCAAATGACTGTATTTAGATACTTAGAGGCAGTAAACACACACACACACACACACACAGTGGCGTGTGTGTGCGCATGCATGTGCATGTGTTGTTATGTATGATGCTCTCTCGCTGTGTTCCAGTGCTAGTTCATAATCTGTGGTGAAACACTGACTTTGCCCCAAATGGCACCCTATTCCCTTTATAGTGCACAACTTTTGACCTGGGCCCATAAGTTTCATGGTCAAAAGTAGTGCACTATTTAGGCAATGGGGTGCCATTTGGGACGCACCCACCATATCGCTTAATCACTTGATGAGCAGATGCTTGTCTCCGTGGCAACATCTCTTACATGCCGTGACCCATTTAAGTGACAATATATTTATTTATATACCGTACATACTGCTTCGTATACAGTCACCTCCAAAATTATTGACACCCTTGTTAAAGAAAAGCAAAAAACACTGTATAAAATCATAAATATAAATTCTGAGCTATATTGTCCACTCAAAACTTTTACAATTATATTAGTTTATGCTAATACAATTGCCTGGAGAAAAATATGTTGTTTAACAAGTAATAAAACAAATCTAAAAAATATTGGCACCCTTGTTTTCAATACTTTGTGCACCCTCCCCTTACTTGTATAACGACACTGAGACTTTTTCTTTAATGTTTTATGATATTGGAGAACACATCGGGAGGGTTCTTAGTCGATTCATCCATACAGAATCTTTCCAGATTCTCGATATCCTTCGGAGTGCGCTTATGGACTGGCCTCTTCAATTCCAACCATAGGTTTTCAAAAGGGTTCAAGTCCGGAGACTGAGATGGTCATTGCAAAATGGACATGTTGTGGTCAATTAACAATTTCTTTGTGGATGTTGATGTGTGCTTGGGGTCAGTGTCTTGCTGGAAGATCCACTTGCAGCCAAGTTTCAGCCACCTGGCAGAGGCAACAAGGTTTTTATGTCCTCCTAAGTGGTAGAATTCATGATGCCTTTGACCTTAACGAGGGCCTCAGGACCAGTGGAAGAAAAACAGCCACATAACATCAAAGATCCACCACCATATTTTACAATAGGTATGAGGTTATTTTCTGTATATGAATCCTTTGTTCGAGGCCAAACCCACCACTGGTGTGCATGGCCAAACAGCTCTATTTTAGTCTCATCTGACCATAGCTGTCACGCCCTGACCATAGAGAGCTGTTTATTCTCTGTTGGTTGGGGTGTGATAGTGACTAGGGTGGGTCATCTAGGTGATCAATGGTTTATGTTGGCCTGGTATGGTTTCCAATCAGAGACAGCTGTTTATCGTTGTCTCTGATTGGGGATCATATTTAGGCAGCCATTTCCTCATTGTGCTTTGTGGGATCTTGTCTACAGATAGTTGCCTGTGTGCACACCAGTAGCGTCACGTTTCGTTTCTGCTTTTTTGTTTTGTTTTGTTTGGTGAGTTTCTATTAATTAAAAGATGTGGAACTCTACGCACGCTGCGCCTTGGTCCGATCATTATGACCAACGTGACAATAGCACCTAGTTCCAATCCAAGTGCTAATGCCATTCAACAAATTCCAGGCGTTAACTTTTTTTGGTTGCTCTCAATGAAGGCCTTTTTATGGCAACCCTTCCAAATAGTATATTGGCATGGAAATTGTATCTAATTGTATATTTGGAGAGTTGGTGACCCCAAGATGTGGCCCTTGGAATTTATTTTGCCTGCTAAACCATCTTCCTCACTGTACTTGGGGAAAATAAACACTTGGGTCCTCTCCCGGGTAAGTTTAGTGCGTTTAAACTTTCGTAGTTGTTGCCATAATAGTGGTAAGTGTTATATTTGGGTTTTCAATTGTTATTTTTGTACCCATGTCTGATTTATGAAAGTCTAAAAAACATTTTTACCCCAGTGAAACAGGAAGCCATGGATGGCCACAATACAAGAGTTGTCTAGTCATTAGAATTTCCTGAATTAATATTTTGAGCTTGACAAATCTGAACTTAATGTTGAGTCTGTTTATTCCAAATAATTGCATATAGCGTCAGAAGCCAACCGCATCTGTCCAGAGCCTGGTTGTGCCCACTTTAGATGCAATGTTGAAATCACATGCTTCCTGTAGTTGTTGATCAGTCTCTTACATCGACATGGGTCCCATTACGCCTAGCGAAAACCAAACACAGCATTCCACATTAAGAGTCTCATACAAACAGTCAAGCATGGTGGTGGTAGTGTGATGGTTTGGGGATTCTTTGCTGCCTCAGGAACTGGACGATGTGCCTTAATAGAAGGAACCATGAATTCTGCTCTCTATCAGAGAATTCAACAGGAGAATGTCAGGCAATCTGTCTGTGAGCTGAAGCTGAAGCGCAGCTGGGTCATGCAGCAAGACAATGATCCAAAACACACAATCAAGTCTATAGTTGTGGCAAAAAGTTTTGAGAATGACACAAATATTAATTTTCACAAAGTTTGCTGCTTCAGTGTCTTTAGATATTTTGGTCAGATGTTACTATGGAACAGTGAAGTATAATTACAAGCATTTCATAAGTGTCACAGGCTTTTATTGACAATTCCATGAAGTTACATGATGAGGAACATCCTAACCCTTCAGCTGCGCTACATGATGAACAAAATCCGAACAATTCAGCTATGCTACATGATGAGGAACATCCTAACCCTTCAGCATTGCTACATGATGAGGAACATCCTAACCCTTCAGATACACTACATGATGAGGAACATCCTAACCCTTCAGCTGTGCTACATGATGAGGAACATCCTAACCCTTCAGATACAATACATGAAGAAGAACATCCTAACCTTTCAGCTGTGCTACATGATGAGGAACATCCTAACCCTTCAGATACACTACATGATGAAGAACATCCTAACCCTTCAGATACACTACATGATGAGGAACATCCTAACCCTTCAGCTGTGCTACATGATGAGGAACATCCTAACCCTTCAGATACACTACATGATGAGGAACATCCTAACCCTTCAGCTGTGCTACATGATGAGGAACATCCTAACCCTTCAGATACACTACATGATGAGGAACATCCTAACCCTTCAGCTGTGCTACATGATGAGGAACATCCTAACCCTTCAGCTACACTACATGATGAGGAACATCCTAACCCTTCAGCTGTGCTACATGATGAGGAACATCCTAACCCTTCAGCTACACTACATGATGAGGAACATCCTAACCCTTCAGATACACTACATGATGAGGAACATCCTAACCCTTCAGCTGTGCTACATGATGAGGAACATCCTATCCCTTCAGATACACTACATGATGAGGAACATCCTAACCCTTCAGCTGTGCTACATGATGAGGAACATCCTAACCCTTCAGCTACACTACATGATGAGGAACATCCTAACCCTTCAGCTGTGCTACATGATGAGGAACATCCTAACCCTTCAGCTGCGCAACATGATGAGGAACATCCTAACCCCTCAGCTACACTACATGATGAGGAACATCCTAACCCTTCAGCTGCGCAACATGATGAGGAACATCCTAACCCCTCAGCTACACTACATGATGAGGAACATCCTAACCCTTCAGCTACACTACATGATGAGGAACATCCTAACCCTTCAGCTGCGCAACATGATGAGGAACATCCTAACCCTTCAGCTGCGCAACATGATGAGGAACATCCTAACCCTTCATCATTGCTAAATGATGAGGAACATCCTAACCCTTAGCTATGCTACATGATGAGGAACATCCTAACCCTTCATCTGTGCTACATGATGAGGAACATCCTAACCCTTCAGCTACACTCCATGATGAAGAACATTCTAACCCTTCATCTGTGCTACATGATGAGGAACATCCTAACAATTCAGCTATGCTACATGATGAAGAACATCCTAACCCTTCAGCTACACTACATGATGAGGAACATCCTAACACTTCAGCTACGCTACATGAGGAACATCCTAACCCTTCAGCTACACTTTATGATGAGGAACATCCTAACCCTTCAGCTATGTTACATGATGAGGAAAGGACTAAGCCTTCAGCTACGCTACATGATGATGAACATCCTAACCCTTTAGTGATGCTACATGATGAAGAACATCCTAACCCTTCAGCTACACTACATGAGGAACATCCTAACCATTCAGCTACGCTACATGAGGAACATCCTAACCCTTCAGCTACACTACATGATGAGGAACGCCCTAACCCTTCAGCTAGACTACATAATGAGGAACATCCTAACCTTACATCTTTGCAAGATGATGAGGAACATCCTAAACCGTCAGCTGTGCTACATGATGAGGAACATCCTAACCCCTCAGCTATGCTACATGAAGACCATCCTAACCCTTCATTTATGTTACATGATGAGGAAAGGCCTAACCCCTCAGCTATGATACATGATGAGGAACATCCTAACCCTTCAGCTACACTACATGATGAGGAACATCCTAACCCTTCAGCTACACTACATGATGAGGAACATCCCAAACCTTCAGCTGTGCTACATGATGAGGAACATCATAACCCTTCAGCTACAATACATGAAGAAGAACATCCTAACCCTTCAGCTATGCTACATGATGAGGAACATCCTAACCCTTCAGCTACAAGAAGAAGAACATCCGTATCCTTCAGCTGTGCTACATGATGAGGAACATCCGAAACCTTCAGCTGTGCTACATGATGAGGAACATCCTAACCCTTCAGCTACAATATATGATGAAGAACATCCTAATCCTTCAGCTGTGCTACATGATGAGTAACATCTTAACCATTTAGCTACGCTACATGATGAGGAACATCCTAACCCTTCAGCTATGCTACATGATGAGGAACATCCTAACCCTTCAGCTACATGATGAGGAACATCCTAACCCTTCAGCTACAATATATGATGAAGAACATCCTAATCCTTCAGCTGTGCTACATGATGAGTAACATCTTAACCCTTTAGCTACAATACATGATGATGAACATCCTAATCCTTCAGTTGTGCTACATGATGAGGAACATACTAAACCTTCAGCTGCGCTACATGAGGGACTTCCTAACCCTTCAGCTACGCTACATGAGGGACTTCCTAACCCTTCAGCTAAGCTACATGATGAGGAACATCCTAACTATTCAGCTACTCTACATGATGAGGAACATCCTAACTTTAAAGCTACTCTACATGATGAGGAACATCCTAACCCTTCAGCTACGCTACATGAGGAACATCCTAACCCTTCAGCTACACTACATGATGAGGAACATCCTAACCCGTCAGCTATGTTACATGATGAGGAACATCCTAACCCTCAGCTACACTACATGATGAGGAACATCCTAACCCTTCAGCTACACTACATGATGAGGAACATCCTAACCCTTCAGCTACACTACATGATGAGGAACATCCTAACGGCCATGGTCTCATCAGAGAGAAACTGGAGATACTCTGCTTGGTTGGTAGTGGGACAGGAGGGACGAGTGAGTCTGTGTGGGTTGTTGGCACTGTGTGGGAAAACATGAAATACAATGCAATGTCGTATTCCTGTATACACCCCACTGTATCCTGTGCATATGCCAAAGAGACATTGATTTTGATTAGATAACGTACTATTGAATATTAGTAAATTATAGTGAGAACGTACACACCGTTTATGAATTCAACCATCAATTCACCATCAATGCTCTGTTGACTACAGCGAAGCGTGAAAACAGTGTCCTTTACATACACAGGAACTGGTGTTGTGCTCATAGTCCACCAATATGTCATGCAGATGAGCCATTGTTTACTTGAATGACCGCGCTGGATATTCATTCAGTCGTTCTGGTGGGTAGTTCCCACTAGGTAGGAATCAATGGTGCCGACAGAGAGGGTCGCCTCGCTTCTAGGAAACTATGCAGTATTTTGTTTTTTTATGTATTATTTCTTACATTGTTAGCCCAAAAAATATTTATTATTATTATTATTACATACTTACATACAGCCAGGAAGAACTATTGGATATCAGAGAGATGTCAACTTTACGACCAGGAATACAACTTTCCTGAAGCAGATCCTTTGTTCACACCAACACCCAGGGCATTTGATCTGATTCCAGAGGCCGACCCATAACAACTTTGGCGCAGAAGAGGTAGATGAAGCGGCCTTCTGGTCAGACTTCGGAGGCGTGCATACCACCCACCACTTCCAAATATATTACTCGCCAATGTCCAGTTTCTAGATAACAAGGTAGACGAAATTAGAGCAAGGGATGTTTTCCAGAGAGACATCAGGGATTGTAACATACTCTGTTTTTACGGAGACTTTGCTCTCTCAGGATATGTTGTCGAAGTCGGTATAGCCACTAGGATTCTTTATGTGTTGCTCCGACAGAAATTAACGTCTCTCTTGGAAGAATAAGGGCAGGGGTGTATGCTACATGATTAACGACGCATGGTGTAATCGTAACAACATACAGGAACTTTTGTTCACCTGACCTAGAATTCCTCACAATCAAATGCCGACCATATTATCTCCCAAGAGAATTCTCGTCGGTTATTGTCACAGCCGTGTATATCCCCACTCAAGCCGATGCCACGATGGCCCTCAAGGAACTTCACTGGACTCTATGAAAACTGGAAAGGATATATCCTGAGGCTGCATTTGTTGTAGCTGAGGATTTTAAGAAAGCAAATTTGAGAACAAAGCTATCAGCATATTGATTGTAGCACTGCTGCGGGCAATACACTGGATCACTGTTAACATGGAAGTTAACAGGAAGTTGGAAGTTAACTTCCATGCATTCAAGGCCCTTCCCCGCCCTCCCTTTGGCAAATCTGACCGCGACTCAATTTTTCTCCTCCCGTCTTATAGGCTGAAACTCAAACAGGATATACCAGTGACAAGAACTATTCAACGCTGGTCTGACCAATTGGAATCGACACTTCAAAATTGTTTTGATCACGATCACGCGGACTGGGATATGTTCCAGGTAGACTCAGAAAATAATATTGATTTATATGCCGATTTGGTGAGTGAGTTTATAAGGAAGTGTATTGGAGAAGTTTTACCCACTAGGCAGCAGGTAGCTTAGTGTTTAGAGTGTTGGGCCAGTACCCGAAAGGTTGCTCCCCGAGCTGCCAAGGAAAAAACTTTAATTCTGCCCCTGAACAAGGCAGTTAACCCACTGTTTCTAGGCTGTCATTGTAAATAAGAATTTGTTCTTAACTGACTTTCCTAGTTAAATAAAGGTCAAATAAATAAATACAAATAGTAATACTTACCCTAACTAGAAACTATGGATAGATGGCGGCATTCGCTCAAAACTGAAAGAGCGAATCACTGCATTTACCCATGGAAAGATGACTGGGAATATGGCTGAATACAAACAGTGTAGTTATTCCCTCCGCAAGGCAATCAAGCAAGCGTAATGTCGGTATAGGGACAAAGTGGAGTCGCAATTTAATGGCTCAGACACGAGACATATGTGGCAGGGTCTACAGGCAATCATGGACTACAAAAAGAAAACCAGCCACGTCATGGACACTGATGTCTTGCTTCCATACAAACTAAACACCTTCTTTGCCAGCTTTGAGGATAATAGTGCCACTGATGCATCCCGCTACCAAGGACTTCGGGCTCTCCTTCTCTGTGGACGACGTGAGTAAGACATTTAAACGTGTTAACCCTCGCAAGGCTTCCGGCTTAGACGGCATCCCTAGAGGACGTAGGTACAGACATACTGGCCATGTGGTCTCACCAGAGAGAGGGGAGGTAGGTACAGATATGCGCAGACCAGCTAGCTGGTATGTTTACGGACATATTCAATCTCTTCCTATCCCAGTCTGCTGTCCCCACATGCTTCAAGATGGTCACCATTGTTCCTGTACCCAAGAAGGCAAAGGAAACTGAACTAAATTACTCGCCCCGTAGCACTCACCTCTGTCATCATGAAGTGCTTTGAGAGACTAGTCAAGGATCATATCACCTCCACCTTACCTGCCACCCTAGACCCACTTCAATGTTCATACCGCTCCAATAGGTCCACAGACGATGCAATTACAATCACACTGCACACTGCCCTATCCCATCTGGACAAGAGGAATACCTATGTAAGAATGCTGTTCATTGACTACAGCTCAGCATTCAACACCATAGTACCCTCCAAACTCGTCATCAAGCTCGAGACCCTGGGTCTCAACCCCGCCCTGTGCAACTGGGTACTGGACTACCTGACGGGCCGCCCCCAAGTGGTGAGGGTAGGTAACAACATCTCCATCCCACTAATCCTCAACACTGGGGCCCCACAAGGGTGCGTTCTGAGCCCTCTCCTGTACTCCCTGTTCACCCACAACTGCGTGGCCATGCACACCTCCAACTCAACCAAGTTTGCAGATGACACTAGGCTTGATTACCAACAACAACAAGACTGCCTACAGGGAGAAGTTGAGGGCCCTCGGAGTGTGGTGTCAGGAAAATAACCTCACACGCAATGTCAACAAAACAAAGGAGATCATTGTGGACTTCAGGAAACAGCAGAGGGAGCACCCCCCCTATCCACATCGACGGGACAGTAGTGGAGAGGGTAGTACGTTTTAAGTTCCTCGGCGTACACATCACGGACAAACTGAATTGGTCCACCCACACAGACAGCGTTGTGAAGAAGGCGCAGCAGCGCCTCTTCAACCTCGGGAGGCTGAAGAAATTTGGCTTGTCACCAAAAGTACTCACAAATTTTTACAGATGCACAATCGAGAGCATCCTGTCGGGCTGTATCACCGCCTGGTACGGCAACTGCTCCGCCCATAGCCGTAAGGCTCTCCAGAGGGTAGTGAGGTCTGCACAACACATCACCGGGGGCAAACTACCTGCCCTCCAGGACACCTACACCACCCGTTGTCACAGGAAGGCCATAAAGATCATCAAGGACAACAACCACCTGAGCCACTGCCTGTTCACCCCGCTATCATCCAGAAGGCGAGGTCAGTACAGGTGCATCAAAGCAGGGACCGAGAGACTGAAAAACAGCTTCTATCTCAAGGCCATTAGACTGTTAAACAGCCACTACTACTAACATTGAGTGGCTGCTGCCAACATACTGACTCAACTCCAGCCACTTTAATAATGGAAAAATTGATGTAACAAATGTATCACTAGCCACTTTAAAGAATGCCACTTAATATAATGTTTACATACCCTACATTACTCATCTCATATGTATATACTGTACTCTATACCATCTACTGCATCTTGCCTATGCCATTCTGTACCATCACTCATTCATATATTTCTATGTACATATTCTTCATCCCTTTACACTTGTGTGTGTATAAGGTAGTTGTTGTGGAATTGTTAGATTACTCGTTGGTTATTACTGCATTGTCGGAACTAGAAGCACAAGCATTTCGCTACACTCGCACTAACATCTGCTAACCATGTGTATGTGACAAATACAATTTGATTTGATTAGTCCTCTATTTTATGCAACACCCAAAGCCTGTGTGAAAGTATTTGCCCTCTTAAAGTAAATTACTGATTGTGCCACCTTTAGCTGCAATGACTAAAATGCTTCCTACCGTTGTTGATCAGTCTCTCACGTCACTGTGGGGGATTTTTGGCCCACTTTTGCATGCAGAACTGTTGTAACTCAGCAACATTTTGGGGTTTTCAAGCATGAACTGCTTGTTTCAAGTCCTGCCACAACATCTCAATTGGGATTAGGTCTGGACTTTGAATAGGCCATTCCCCCCAAACAATGTTGCTTTTAGACATTTTCAAATACAGTCGTGGCGAAAAGTTTTGAGAATGCCACAAATATGAATTTTCACAAAGTCTGCTGCCTCAGTTTGTATGATGGCAATTTGCATATACTCCAGAATGTTATGAAGAGTGATCAGATGAATTGCAATTAATTGCCATGCAGATTAACTGAATCCCCCAAAAACAATTCCACTGCTTTTCAGCCCTGCCACAAAAGGACCAGCTGACATCATGTCAGTGATTCTCTCGTTAACACAGGTGTGAGTGTTGACGAGAACAAGGCTGGAGATCACTCTGTCATGCTGATTGAGTTCGAATAACAGACTGGAAGCTTCAAAAGGAGGGTGGTGCTTGGAATCATTGTTCTTCCTCTGTCAATCATGGTTACCTGCAAGGAAACACGTGCCGTCATCATTGCTTTGCACAAAAAGGGCTTCACAGGCAAGGATATTGCTGCCAGTAAGATTGCACCTAAATCAACCATTTATCGGATCATCAAGAACTTCAAGGAGAGCTGTTTAATGGTTGTGAAAAAGGCTTCAGGGCGCCCAAGAAAGTCCAGCAAGCGCCAGGACCGTCTCCTAAAGTTGATTCAGCTGCGGGATCGGGGCACCACCAGTACAGAGCTTGCTCAGGAATGGCAGCAGTCAGGTATGAGTGCATCTGCACGCACAGTGAGGCGAAGACTTTTAGAGGATGGCCTGGTGTCAAACAGGGCAGCAAAGAAGCCACTTCTCTCCAGGAAAAACATTGGGGACAGACTGATATTCTGCAAAAGGTACAGGGATTGGACTGCTGAGGACTGGGAGAAAGTCATTTTCTCTGATGAATCCCCTTTCCGATTGTTTGGGGCATCTGGAAAAAAGCTTGTCCGGAGAAGTCAAGGTGAGCTCTACCATCAGTCCTGTGTCATGCCAAAAGTAAAGCATCCTGAGACAAATCATGTTTGGGGTTGCTTCTCAGCCAAGGGAGTGGGCTCATTCACAATTTTGCCTAAGAACACAGCCATGAATAAAGAATGCCAACACATCCTCCGAAAGCAACTTCTCCGAACCATCCAGGAACAGTTTGGATGGAACACCTTGCCATAAGGCAAAAGTGATAACTAAGTGGCGCGGGGAACAAAACATCGTTATTTTGGGTCCATGATCAGGAAACTCCCCAGACCTTTATCCCATTGAGAACTTGTGGTCAATCCTCAAGAGGCGGGTGACCAACAAAAAGCAACAAATTATGACAAACTGCAAGCATTGATTATGCAAGAATGGGCTGCCATCAGTCAGGATGAGGCCCAGAAGTTAATTGACGGCATGCCAGGGCGGATTGCAGAGGTCTTGAAAAAGAAGGGTCAACACTGCAAATATTGACTCTTTGCATCAACTTAGTGTAGCTGAAGGGTTAGGATGTTCCTCATCATGTAGTGTAGCTGAAAGGTTAGGATGTTACTCATCATGTAGCGTAGATAAGGGGTTAGGATGTTCCTCATCTATAGCTGACTTTGTTTCCTCCATCCAAAAGGTCCAAGCTATCCTGTACATTATAGGTTGACATTTGGAAAACATGAAACAAATTCTTACTTCAATAGTACATGATACAATGCAATGTAAAATTCTCATATACACCCCACTGTATCCTGTGCATATGCCAAATAAACATTGATTTTGATTTGATAACGTAATATTGATGGAATATCAGTACATTATAGTGAGAACGTATGCACCGTTTATGAATTCAACCACCTTGTTTTACAGATTTTGTCAGTACGTCCAATTGCACCACGTGTAACCATGCCAGTCCAGGTCCTTTACATCCGGCTTCTTCACCTGCGAGACCGTCTGAGACCAGCCACCTGGACAGCTGATGAAACTGTGGGTTTGCACAACCAAATAATTTCTGAACAAACTGTCAGAAACCATCTCAGGGAAGCTCATCTTTATAAGCTTTATTTAACTAGGCAAGTCAGTTAAGAACATTCTTATTATCAATGACAGCCTAGGAACTGTGGGTTAACTGCCTTGTTCAGGGGCAGAATGACAGATTTTGAACTTGTCAGCTCGGGGATTTGATCTTGCAACCTTCCGGTTACTAGTCCAACGCTCTAACCACTAGGCTACCTGCTCATCATCCTCACCAGGGTCTTGACCTGACTGCAGTTTGTCATCGTAACCAACTTCAGTGGGCAAATGCTCAACTTCTATGGCCACTGGCACGCTGGACAAGTGTTCTGTTCACGGATGAATCCTGGTTTCAACGATACCGGGCAAATGGCAGACCGTGTGTTTGGGGTCGTGTGTGCGAGCGGTTTGCTAATGTCAACATTGTGAACAGAGTGCCCCGTGGTAGCGTTGGGGTTATGGTATGGGCAGGCAAACACAATTGCATTTTATCGATGGCAATTTGACTGCACAGAGATACCATGACAAGATCCTGAGGCCCATTGTCATGCCATTCATCATCTGCCATCACCAAATGTTTCAGCATGATAATGCACAGCCCCATGTCGCAAGGATCTATACACACTTCCTGGAAGCTAAAAATGTCCCAGTTCTTCCATGGCCTGCACATTCACCAGACATGTCATGCATTGAACATGTTTGGGATGCTTTGGGTCGACGAGTACGACAGCGTGTTACAGTTCCCGCCAAAATCCAGCAACTTCACACAGCCGTTGAAGAGGAGTGGAACAACAGGCCACAATAAACAGCCTGATCAACTCTATGCGAATCATATGTGTCGCGCTGCATGAGGCCAATGGTGGTCACAGCAGATACTGACAGGTTTTCTGATCCATGCCCCTACCTTCATTTTTAAGGTGTTTATGACTAGCAGATGCATACTTGTATTCCCAGTCATTTGAAATCCATAGATTAGTACCTAATGCAGTTTTTTTTCAATTGTCGGATTTCCTTATATTAAATCTAATTCAGTACAATCTTCGAAATTGTTTCATGTTGCATTTATATTTTTGTTCAGTATAATTCCGTTGTTTATCCAGGTTCTGGATTGGTCATGAGCAGTCTTTTTCTCACTTATTTTTCTCTTTCGGGATGGAGTTAATTCAGACCCAAGACCTGAGAATGATGGTTGTTTCTTTTTTCCCTGCTACAAGGACAGTTTATTCAAATGAAATGAAATCAAATTGTATTGGTCACATACACATATTTAGCAGATGTTATTGTGGGTGTAGCGAAATACTTGTGTTCCTAGCTCCAACAGCGCAGTAGTACCTATCAATTCAAAATTGTTTATTTGCAAACAACTTAGCTAGTTATTGGCTTCATCTGCTATGTGTTTGTTTCTGGCTGGAGAGATTCCTCTCCAGCTCCAGGGCCATGACAGCAGGGTAATTGAAGTAGGCGGTATTTAACGCAAAGACACACCTTGCCCAGAAGGCCAGCCGAAGTTGGCTCAGGGCTCAACCCCCTCGTTTTCATTCACATTGAAAACCAACAACCTGCAGATTCCTGCTTTAACTATGTTAAAAATCAAGAGACACACTTCAGCACAGAAATTAGTCTTCCAGCTATGCAGTTGGACATAGTGCATCTGTAGTGGACGTAATGTGCCTTGCCAAACACGCGGGGGGCCCTACCATCATTAGCCTGTACCACCGTGGTAACAACCACTGAAGCACGGGTCACAAGGGGAGCTATCTGGCAAAACCATCACAAACCACTGGACTCCACTGATACACATCATCAAAGACTGTGTGGTGTCTGTTTGTGTTTGTGTGCGTGTGCGTGTGTGCGTACATCCCAGTGAAAGGGTAATGAGGACTACTGTAGTTGGGCTCATTTAGACAGTCAGGTTCCAGTAGCAGAGACAAGCAAGAGCACCTAAATCTCACAGTGTGCGCGCACACACACACACACACACACACACATACATACAATCCTTAAACCATGGCCTATTAAAATAAGCCAACTCCTAAACCTAAAACATTCCTCAGTTTGTGTCTCTGTCCCAAACCAACAAAACCCTTCATGCAGCTAGATTCTTCAAATTCTCACATCCCTAAGTCCACATCATAGTGAGATTAACAGGAGCTATGAGTCCCAGGGCAACAAAGTCCTGTCCCAGAGTCAACATCAGCCCAGAGTCTTACTCTAAAGCCAGGGACAAAGCCAAACACCATAGCCTATTACCATAGCAGAGAGAGAGAGAGAAACTCACAGTGCCAGAGCTCCACAGCTTCAAACCTGACAACCCTAAGCCCAAACCATGCCCTATTCACGGAGCCAATGATAAAGCCAAGAAGTTCAACCCCTCAAACCACCATACCAAACCACAGCTTGTGTCAGATCCCAGGACCTGATAACATCTTCATGTTCCAGACAGTGCATGTGGTGTTCTGCCAAAATCAAACCAAAGAATGGCAGAGCCTTCTAACCTCCACTTCAGAGCCCTGGGTTTTGTGTATTCACCAGGCCTTGCTCCACAACCAGGGTTTACACACGCACACATATATACGCTCACACTTGCGCATGCACACACACACACACACACACACACACACACACACCGTGACAGGATTTTAAGCCTTTGTCAGATTAATAGACACTCTCTCTGTGGTCAATAAGCGCTTTGGGGAGTTCCCAAAAGGCTCCAGTATTGTGTGTGTGTGTGTGTGTGTGTGTGTGCGTGTGTGTATCACTTCCCTCTCCCCTCACTGCCATCTTAAAGGCCTCAAGGGCCAACCCATCCCCAACGATGTACTCTAACTTTCCTACCCAGATATCGATACCTCCGGGGTCAGACAGATATGCTTGACAGAGCACACTGTGTAATGAGAGAAAGGAGGGTGTATGTGTGTGCGTGCATGTGTGTATGTGTGCTTGCATGCATGCGTGGGTGGGTGTGTGTGGATGGTATGGAGTTATCACTGATGTCTCTGGCAACCAGCTCTTTAGAACGTCTTCATGTCTGCATGCAAGTAAGTATTTTTTCTCCATTATTATGAAGAGGGAGATTGAGAGAGTTCAAGGGAGCGAGAGAAAGAGAGTGAGAGAGAGAAAGGGATGGAGAGAGAAGAGAGAAATCAGTATCTGTGCATGCATAGCCATGTACTTTCCAGCTATTGCCTACACCAGCCATAAAGCTTTACAATGCAGACACACACATTAATAAATACATAAAAGGATAAATATGTGAATAAAATACCCATGCAGGCTTTTCTACATGCACACACACACACACACACACACACACACACACACACACACACACACACACACACACACACACACACACACACACACACACACACACACACACACACACACACACAGTAAGGGATTTATGAAGGTATCAGCCATTCTCAGCCCACTGTCACACACCAGTAGTTACCAGGCTTGGATTTAAGACCTCTTTTCTTATTCTTTCTGTTTCTCTCTCCTTTTTTACGACCTTCCTTTCTCTATTTATTCATTTACCTCATGTTCACTTCCTACCCATCTCTCTCTCTCCCTCTCTCTCTCCTTTCTCACTTCCCTATATCTCTGTCTTCTCCTCTCTGTCTTCTCCTCTCTGCAGTTGTAGTAGTACATTTTAATGTGATAGTAAAGTATTCATAGAGAATAGTGGTGTTGGAAAATGTCTATATTATCCCTAATAAAAAGCTGAATATCTACATTCTTAACACGCACAGTTACAAACACTCACACCCAGCCAGGTCTCGTCAGACATCTCATTCCAAAATCATAGGCATTAATATGGAGTTGTCCCCCCTTTGCTGCTGTAACAGCCTCCACTCTTCTGGGAAGGCTTTCCACTAGATGTCGGAACATTGCTGCAGGGACTTGCTTCCATTCAGCCACAAGAGTATTAGTGAGGTCGGACACTGATGTTGGGCGATTAGACCTTGCTCGAAGTCTGCATTCAAATTCATGCCCAAGGTGTTCGATGGGTTTGAGGTCAGGGCTCTGTGCAGGCCAGTCAAGTTCTTCTACACCAATCTCGACAAACCATTTCTGTATGGACCTCAATTTGTGCACTGGGGCATTGTCATGCTGAAACAGGAAAAGGCCTTCCCCAAACTGTTGCCACAAAGTTGGAAGCACAGAATTGTCTAGAATATCATTGTATGCTGTAGCGTTAAGATTACCCTTAACTGGAACTAAGGGGCCGAGCCAGAACCATGAAAAACAGCCCCTGACAATTTTTGATGTTTTATATATATATTGATGTTTTATATATATATACAAACATATATATATATTTTCCTGGAATCCGCCAAACCCAGATCCGTCCGTAGGACTGATTCATCACTCCAGAGAATGCATTTCCACTGCTCCAGGGAACAATGGCGGCGAGCTTTACACCACTCCAGCCGACGCCTGGCATTGCGCATGGTGATCTTAGTTTTGTGTGCGGCTGCTCTGCCATGGAAACCCATTTCATGAAGCTCCCGACAGACAGTTCTTGTGCTGACATGGCTTCCAGAGGCAGTTTGGAACTCGGTAGAAAGTGTTGCAATCGAGGACAGACTATTTTTACACGCTACGTGCTTCAGCATTCGGTGGTCCTGTGAACTTGTGTAGCCTACCACTTCGCGGCTAAGCCGTTGTTGCTCTTAGATGTTTCCACTTCACAATAACAGCACTTACAGTTGACCCGGGCAGCTCTAGCAGGGCAGAAATTGACTTGTTGGAAAAGTGTCATCATATGACAGTGCCACTCTGAAAGTCTCTGAGCTCTTCAGTAAGGCCATTCTACTGCCAATGTCTGTCTATGGAGATTGCATGGCTGTGTGTTCGATTTCATGTGCCTGTCAGCAACGGGTTTGGCTGAAATTGCCAAATCCACAAATTTGAAAGGGTGTCCACAGACTTTTGTATATATAGTGTAGTTACAAACCTTGACACACCACCATACACCACAAGGTCACATTCAAATATATATATATAAAACATCACAATAACAGTTTCAAGTTATTCTAAAGTTTTAGTCACACACGCACATGTGCATGTGCACACACACACTCACACACACACCCACACACACACACACTCACATCTTCCAGACTGATGCTGTGTTGGGAGAGTCAGTATCGATCGACAAGCGTCAGCATGTCCTCTATAACAAGCACACTGCAGTATTGCTGTCAGATAGAGGTGTGTCTGTGTGTGTGCGTGTAAATGGACATGTTTAACTATACTTGTGGGGACCAGAAGACCCCACAAGAATAGTATACAAACAAACATTTGACCAACTGGGGACCTTTTTTTAGTCCTCACAAGGTCAAATGCTATTTCTAGAGGGGTAAGGATATAATTAGTGTTAGGGTCAAAATTAGGTCTAGGGTTAGGAGCTTGGGTTAATTTTAGGGTTAAGAGCTAGGGATATGTTTAGGGTTAGGTTTTCGGGTTAAGGTTAAAGTTAAGGTTTATGGTAAGGGTATGGTTTAGGGTTAGGGGTTATGGAAAATAGGATTTTGAATGAACAGAACTGTGTCCCCCCACAAAAGGTTAGTTGTACAAGACGGTGTGTGTGTGTGTGTGTGTGTGTGTGTGTGTGTGTGTGTGTGTGTGTGTGTGTGTGTGTGTGTGTGTGTGTGTGTGTGTGTGTGTGTGTGTGTGTGTGTGTGTGTGTGTGTGTGTGTGTGTGTGTGTGTGTGTGTGTGTGGTGTGTGTGTGTGTATAGCATAATATGTCTGGTATACACAGCAATATTATTGTCCTCTATCGATACACCATCTCTTTCTGTCTAAGGAAAGTAATGTTACCTTTCAAGTTTTATTAGTCGTATGTATGGGATTCGCATGGTATACAGTCGTGGCCAAAAGTTTTGAGAATGACACAAGTATTAATTTTCACAAAGTCTGCTGCCTCAGTTTGTATGATGGCAATTTGCATATACTCCAGAATGTTATGAAGAGTGATCAGATGAATTGCAATTAATTGCCATGCAAATGAACTGAATCCCCCAAAAATATTTCCACTGCTTTTCAGCCCTGCCACAAAAGGACCAGCTGACATCATGTCAGTGATTCTCTCGTTAACACAGGTGTGAGTGTTGATGAGGACAAGGCTTTAGATCACTCTGTCATGCTGATTGAGTTCGAATAAAAGACTGGAAGCTGCAAAAGGAGGGTGGTGCTTGGAATCATTGTTCTTCCTCTGTCATCCATTGTTACCTGCAAGGAAAAACGTGCCATCATCATTGCTTTGCACAAAAAGGGCTTCACAGGCAAGGATATTGCTGCCAGTAAGATTGCACCTAAATCAACCGTTTATCGGATCATCAAGAACTTCAAGGAGAGCAGTTCAATTGTTGTGAAGAAGGCTTCAGGGCACACAAGAAAGTCCAGCAAGCGCCAGGACCGTCTCCTAAAGTTGATTCAGCTGCGGGATCGGGGCACCACAAGTACAGAGCTTGCTCAGGAATGGCAGCAGGCAGGTGTGAGTGCATCTGCACGCACAGTGAGGCGAATACTTTTGGAGGATGGCCTGGTGTCAAGAAGGGCAGCAAAGAAGCCACTTCTCCCCAGGAAAAACATCGGGGACAGACTGATATTCTGCAAAAGGTACAGGGATTGGACTGCTGAGGACTGGGGGAAAGTCATTTTCTCTGATGAATCCCCTTTCCGATTGTTTGGGGCACCCGGAAAAAAGCTTGTCCGGAGAAGACAAGGTGAGCGCTACTATCAGTCCTGTGTCATGCCAACAGTAAAGTATCCTGAGACCATTCATGTGTGGGGTTGCTTCTCAGCCAAGGGAGTGGGCTCACTCACAATTTTGCCTAAGAACACAGCCATGAATAAGGAATGGTACCAACACATCCTCCGAGAGCAACTTCTCCCAACCATCCAGGAGCAGTTTGGTGACGAACAATTCCTTTTCCAGCATGATGGAGCACCTTGCCATAAGGCAAAATTGATAACTAAGTGGTGCGGGGAACAAAACATCTATATTTTGGGTCCATGGCCAGGAAACTCCCCAGACCTTTATCCCATTGAGAACTTGTGGTCAATCCTCAAGAGGAGGGTGGACAAACAAAAACCCACAAATTCTGACAAACTGCAAGTATGGATTATGCAAGATTGGGCTGCCATCAGTCAGGATGTGGCCCAGAAGTTAATTGACAGCATGCCAGGGCAGATTGCAGAGGTCTTGAAAAAGAAGGGTCAACATTGCAAATATTGACTCTTTGCATCAACTTCATGTAATTGTCAATAAAAGCCTTTGACACTTATGAAATGCTTGTAATTATACTTCAGTATTCCATAGTAACATCTGTCAAAAATATCTAAAGACACTGAAGCAGCAAACTTTGTGAAAATTTATATTTCTGTCATTCTCAAAACTTTTGGCCACGACTGTACATTGTCCAACAAAATGTCTAATTGCAGGTTCCTTCTCAACAATGCAACAACAATAATAAATAGTACAAAATAAGAACATGAAGATAAAATAAATGTTAGTGGAATAGAATAAGCATTTTAGCATAATTATAATAAAGGAAGGCACAATTTATAGTCTAATACGGTGATCGCCAAACATTTCTGTAAAAAACCCAACGATAAAACCCTGTGTTCCTATTTTTTTTATTAGTCTCGGGCTGTTGATGGTAGGTGCAGCTAATTCAGCTGCCCTGCGCACCAGGTAGGCAAACTGTTGCCATTTCATGTGTCTGAAGGTAAAAACTCCGCCTTCCCAGTGGGCATGGAGAGGAAATCAAGTGCACTATGCTACCGCTGGCCAATCAGATTGCTCAAAATGCTCAGTAGCGTAGCAGGCATAAAAGAAAGCTACGGCCAAATTGATACTGTGAGATTAAAACAATTTTAAGACCATGACTAGAGAGAGACTGTCAACGAATATAGCAAAGAACTGCTGTTTTTATGAGTGACTTCATGTTTAAGTTCTTACTCAGCACTGTCTACACTTTGTATTCAACAGTTTTATAAGCCATAAAATGCGCGTTCTTCCTATTTCCACTCAGCGCTACAACTAGCACTGCAGCAGTAGGAAAGTGTATCTAAAGGCTTGAATTGTTGTTATTATTAGCAGCTTTGGTCTTTTTTAATATCAAGGAATATTTCACGTTCTCTGTTCATAGGAGTAACAACATGAATTTGTGCATGAGGCAGAAATAATGCGGTGCGACTTGAGTTTTTGCCATCAGCTTGAAGACGGTGTCCCTTTTTGGTCAGTGTCATTGGAGGAAAGGGAGAGTGGAGGGATGTTGAGAGACGGACTCTCAGTCCGCTGAGACTGACCATCAGATGCAGGCACCATCAGCCCAGTAAAATAAAATGTGAATTATTTTAATGTATCCTCACTCAGCTATGCCTCACAAGTAATACAACAATGGATCTATTACCGGTGTGATCATATAGCATTACCGGTGTGATCATATAGCATTACCGGTGTGATCATATAGCATTACCGGTGTGATCATATTGCATTACCGGTGTGATCATATTGCATTACTGGTGAGATCATATAGCATTACCGTTGTGATCATATAGCATTACCGGTGTGATCATATTGCATTACCGGTGTGATCATATTGCATTACTGGTGAGATCATATAGCATTACCGGTGTGATCATATAGCATTACTGGTGTGATCATATAGCATTACCGGTGTGATCAAATAGCATTACCGGTGTGATCACATAGCCTATCTCAAACTTTGAAATATAATTTTAAAAAATGTCCCAAACAACAATGCATTGGCAGGTAAATTCAAATTCAAAGCCAGTATGTGGTGATAATGTGTTGGGCCTATAGCTTACTGCACAAACCTCTTTGATACAGTACTGTTTTTAATTGGTTAATGTTGCATAGGCTTACACTTTTTAAGTCATGTTAATAAAAAATCAGAGTGGTAGATCTCGGCATGCATTTTTACTCAGAAATTGATCTTGACTCAGAAAAGGTTGGTGACCACTGGTCTAATATTTACACGTGCTGTGTGCCTTCCTCAGGCCCCGTTTTGAGTAGATGTCCTGGATGGGTTGGAGCACGGTCCCAGTGATGTACCCTGTTGCGACCTCTTGACCATAGTGGTCCTCTGTGATATGGACACAGAGGAACTTAAAACGTGTGACTCTCTCTATTACAGTACCATTGATGTGGATTGGGGCATGTTCCCTCCTCTGCTTCCTGAAGTTAACAATCAACTCCTATGTTTTCCTGACGTTGAGGGAGAGCTTGTTGTCATGACACCACAATGCCAGTTCACTTACCTCCTCCCTATAGAGGGCTTGCAGTTGCATTACAAATTGCCAAGCAACCACACCCGGCGCCGTGTTGGAAGACCAGAGTCAGTCTGGTAGAAGTCCTCTAATCGTCCACATGGTCATGGCTATAATAGATGCCGCTTCTTTTTGCATTTTAGCTAACCTTAAACCTTTTCCTAACAACCTAATTATCCAGTTCAAGTCCCTAGCAAGAACAAATATGAGAACAAAGATATAAAGGAGCATAATATCCAGTGCTGTCTAATTGAAGTATAATGCCTATTTCTTGGTGATGTTTTCTGTCCTCAGAAAGCTGGGAAACCCTATCTGCAGATGAAGAGGTCCCAACGAATGTCCCAATAGAATATGAGTACCTCCTTGTTTAGCATGGGTTATGTGTACCTATGTTAGCACATTTTGTATACAGAAATATAGTTTAAAAGCCACATACAATGTATAAACATATTACAACTGGAGCAGGCCAACCCTGCTGGGTATGCAGGCTTCTGTTCCAGCCCTGCACTAACACACCTGATTCAATGTATCAAACCTAACTAGTTGATAATCAAGTGTGCTATTGCGGGGCTGGAACAGAAGTCTGCTCCCCCAGTAGATCAGGGATCAGCGGAGTGATCAACTTCTACCCTACTTGTTACTAAGATGTCTGACCTTTATATATGAGTAAGCTTACTTGTACACTTTGAAACTATATGAAATAGAGTGGATTCTTTGAAGTGAAGTCTTTAAACTTGTTTAATTGTTAACTTAAAAACTCTATTCAAGATGAACTAGTGCCAATGTTGATTAATCACAGATCACAATCTTGCAATTAAGGGGAAGGGGATCTGTCTCTAATTTGTCTGTGTGTTTCTGTGTTGTATTCTCAAATGAACATGACCTTTTTTTCCATTTTAAGCTCTACAATTAATTTGATATGATTGTCACACTTTTTTCACCATATCAGCAGTGTGATAATGGCATGCAACCCCAATGCAGCCATAGGCCTACAGTGGTTCCCCACTCCAGTCCTTGAGTACCTCAAACAGCACACATTTTGTTGTAGCCCCGGAAAAACATACTGCACCTAATTCAACTAATTGAGGGCCTGATGATTAGTTGACATGTTGAATCCGGTGTGCTTGTCCGGGGCTACAATAAAAATACGTACCGTTGGGGATATTCAAGGACCAGAGTTGGGAACCACTGGCCTATAGTATGATGGCATTAGCAATGCATAGCTTAACTCACACATTGTTTACATTTTGTTGAGCTATATGTTCTCATTTTAAAACAATACCATCAGATAATGTATATGAGGCTAATCATTATACCAGATGTTGTACATGCCTTGTGTGGACATTACATTGTTTATTGCAAATCCAACCCTTGTAATCTAGGTAGTGAAATGTCTGGAAGCAGAAAATATGCAAAATGTGTTTAAATTGTAAAATAATGAATCATTAGGTTATAAGAAATACATTTTAAGGCAAAGCAAAATAGTTTTAATTTCAACCATACAACAATATAGCCAATTTTTTATGTACAGTATCTTTACAATATCATGAACAGTCTTTTACATGTTGTTCCAAATTACATTTTATACCCTCTATAGTCTGACTCGTCAGGCCTATAACTGTGGTGTCGTCAGCAAACTAGATGATGGAGTTGGAGTCGTGCAAAGCCACGAAGTCGTGTGTGAACAGGGAGTACAGCTGGGATGATGGGAGAAAAGTGTACCATGGCCGAGGGGAAGGGAGCAGGTTTTTGGAATGAAATCCCACCCGGAACTAAATGATAAAATGAAACCCAACCCTGTAGTGAAGGATGGAATGAAATCCAGCCCTGTAGTGAACGATGTAAGGAAACCCAGCCCTGTAGTGAACGATGCAAGGAAACCCAGCCCTATAGTGAAGGATGAAATGAAACCCAGCCCTGTAGTGAAGGATGAAGAGTAGCCACCCATATTACAAGACAGCGAGATTCCTACAAGGAGATGCAAATTCCTACAAGGCAGGCAATGTGTCAAGTAGACTGGTTGACAAATGTGAACGTATGTGTGTGTTTTTGGGTGTGTGATACTTAGCCAAGGACGTTGTTAGAGGGACAACAGCAAATGTTTCACCCAGTGTCGCAGTGCAGTCACACACACAACAGTGTGTGTGTGTGGGTTTGCTTGAGTCTGTGTGTGTTTCATGTTTCAAGTTTCTAGTTTCATTAGTAGTATGTACGGGATACACATGGCACACACCATCCAACGAAATGCTTACTTGCAGGTTCCTTCTCGACAATACAACAACAATAATAAATCATAAAATAGAAGAATATGAACATAAAGTAAATGGCTCAGTAGAATACAATAAACATTTTAGCATCAGTATAATATAGAAGGGCACAATTTATAGTCCAATATTTATTTGTGTATTGGGGAACGGGGTGATGGAGGGGATGGGGAAAAAGTGTATACATTGAGCAGTATAATAAGAGTCTGGTAGCAGCAAATGTGACGTGTGTGTGTGTAGAATAAATGTATAAAGTGCCTTTGGAAAGTATTCAGACCACTTGACTTTTTCCACATTTTGTTATGTTACAGCCTTATTCTAAAATTGATTAAATAGTTTTTTTCCTAATCAATCTACACACAATAACTGATAACCACAAAGAAAAACAGGTTTTGAGAAAGGGAAAACTGAAATATTCAGACCCTTTACTCAGTACTTTGTTGACGCACCTTTGGCAGCGATTACAGCATCGAGTCTTCTTGGGTATGATGCTACAAGCTTGACACACCTGTATATTTGGGGAGTTGCTCCCATTCTTCTCTGCAGAAGAATTCTTCTCCATTCTTCTCCTCTCATGCTCTGGCAGATATGATAGGGAGCGTTGCTGCACAGCTATTTTCAGGTCTCTCCAGAGATGTTCGATCGGGTTCAAGTCCGGGCTCTGGCTGGGCCACTCAAGGACATTGAGACTTGTCCCGAAGCCACTCCTGCATTGTCTTGGCTGTGTGCTTATGGTCATTATCCTGTTGGTAGGTGAACCTTCACTACAGTCTGAGGTCCTGAGCGCTCTGGAGATGATTTTCATCAAGGATCTCTCTGTACTTTGCTTCGCTCACCTTTGCCTCAATCCTGACTAGTCTCACAGTCCCTTCTGCCAAAAAACATCCCCACAGCATGATGCTGCCACCACCATGCTTCACCGTAGGGATGGTGCCAGGTTTCCTCCAGACGTGACACTTGGCATTCAGGCCAAAGAGTTCAATCTTGGTTTCATTAGACCAGATAATCTTGTTTCTCATGGTCTGAGAGTCTTCAGGCGCCTTTTGGCCAACTCCAAGGGGGCTGTCATGTGCATTTTAATAAGGAGTGGCTTCCGTCTGGCCACT
This sequence comes from Salvelinus namaycush, assembly GCF_016432855.1. Classification (NCBI taxonomy): domain Eukaryota; kingdom Metazoa; phylum Chordata; class Actinopteri; order Salmoniformes; family Salmonidae; genus Salvelinus; species Salvelinus namaycush. Next base: position 20,924,014 of record NC_052333.1, on the reverse strand, counting down.
CCACCATAAAGGCCTGATTGGTCGGAGTACTGCAGAGATGGTTGTCCTTCTGGAAGGTTTTCCCATCTCCACAGAGGAACTCTGGAGCTCTGTCAGAGTGACCATCGGGTTCTTGGTCACCACCCCTCCCCCGATTGCTATGTTTTGCCGGGCGGCCAGCTCTAGGAAGAGTCTTGGTGTCACGACTTCCGCCGAAGTCGGCTCCTCTCCTTGTTCGGGCGGCGTTTGGCGGTCGACGTCACCGGCTTTCTAGCCATCGGCGCTCCATTTTTCATTTATTCATTTGTTTTGTCTTGTTCCTTTCACACCTGGTTTTCAATCCCCATTCACACTACATGTATTTATTCCTCTGTTCCCCCTCATGTCTTTGTGTGAAATTGTTTGTGTGTTACGTGTTTGTACGCACTAGGCTAGCATTCTTTATTTCCGTGTTTTTTCACAAAGCTTGTTTGTATGGTTATACATTTGATGTTTTGTGACTGTTTTGTGCGCATTACACTTTGCCTTGTTAGCTGGAGGTTTTTGACGCAGTTGCGTCCGTCTGTACCTCTCTCCTGCCGAAATAAAGTGTGCGCCTTTTCACAGTTCTCTGCTCTCCTGCACCTGACTTCACCACAAGTACGCACACGCCTGACACTTGGTGGTTCCAAACTTCTTCAATTTAGGAATGATGGAGGCCACTGTGTTCTTGGCGACTTTCAATGCTGCAGACATGTTTTGGTAACCTTCCCCAGATCTGTGCCATGACACAATCCTGTCTCGGAGCTCTTCGGACAATTCCTTCGACCTCATTGCTTTGGTTTTTGCTTTGAAATGCGCTGTCAATTGTGGGACCTTATATAGACATGTGTGTGCCTTTCCAAATCATGTCCAATCAATTGACTTTACCAAAGTTGGACTCCAATCAAGTTGTAGAAAAATCTCAAGGATGATCAATGGAAACAGGATGCACCTGAGCTCAATTTCGAGTCTCATAGTAAAGTGTCTGAATACTTATGTAAATAAGGTATTTCTGTTTTTTATTTTTTATAAAAACCTGTTTTAGCTTTGTCATTATGGGGTACTGTGTGTAGATTCCTGTTTTTATTTAATAACATTTAAAATAAGCCACATAACAAAATGTGGAAAAAGTCAAGGGGTCTGAATACTTTCTGAAGGCACTGTATGTGTGTGTGTGTGGTTGGGGGTAGGGGGGCATGAGTAGATGCATGTGTGCTAAGGTGCATTGGCATGTCTGTGTGTATCCCTGCATGTATGTGTGTCTTCCTGCATGTCTGTGTGTTTGCCTGCATGTCTGTGTGTCTTCCTGCATGTCTGTGTGTTTGCCTGCATGTCTGTGTGTTTTCCTGCATGTCTGTGTGTTTTCCTGCATGTCTGTGTGTCTTCCTGCATGTCTGTGTGTTTTCCTGCATGTCTGTGTGTTTTCCTGCATGTCTGTGTGTTTTCCTGCATGTCTGTGTGTTTTCCTGCATGTCTGTGTGTTTTCCTGCATGTCTGTGTGTCTTCCTGCATGTCTGTGTGTTTTCCTGCATGTCTGTGTGTTTTCCTGCATGTCTGTGTGTCTTCCTGCATGTCTGTGTGTCTTCCTGCATGTCTGTGTGTTTTCCTGCATGTCTGTGTGTTTTCCTGCATGTCTGTGTGTTTCCTGCATGTCTGTGTGGTTTCCTGCATGTCTGTGTGTCTTCCTGCATGTCTGTGTGTCTTCCTGCATGTCTGTGTGTCTTCCTGCATGTCTGTGTGTTTTCCTGCATGTCTGTGTGTCTTCCTGCATGTCTGTGTGTTTTCCTGCATGTCTGTGTGTTTTCCTGCATGTCTGTGTGTCTTCCTGCATGTCTGTGTGTTTGCCTGCATGTCTGTGTGTTTGCCTGCATGTCTGTGTGTCTTCCTGCATGTCTGTGTGTTTGCCTGCATGTCTGTGTGTCTTCCTGCATGTCTGTGTGTTTGCCTGCATGTCTGTGTGTCTTCCTGCATGTCTGTGTGTTTTCCTGCATGTCTGTGTGTTTGTGTTTAAGAGTCACTTCACATCACAATGAGATCAAAAGCAGAGCACATAATAACTAGGCTCTTGAGGCAAGTGCTTTTCAGTTGATCCTATTGGCAACGGAACATGGAAACTCTCTCTCTTTCTCCCTCTCTCTCCCTCTCTCTCCCCCTCTCTCCCTGTCTCTCTCTCTCCCTCTCTCTCCCTCCCTCTCCCTCTCCCCCCCCTCTCTCTCTCCCTTCCTCTCTCCCTCCGGCCCTTCCTAGTCAGACCTCTTATGACAAACTGGTTTTAAAATAATTGCCTTAGATTTTTCAGTTTCTTTTCAGTTGATATTTCCACTCTAGGTTACGGACATTAAACCCATTCATGTCCTGTCTACGAAACGAAATGGAATTATTTTAAGAAGGCCATACCTAGGATCCTTTATCTATTTGATTTTGAATGTTAAGACCTCTTGAAGTGTACAAAAATATATATATTACAATTATTTTATGAACAAGTATTTTGGGCTTTACTGCTATTAGCCCATACAAACACGTTGAATAACATATTCACTACATGGAACAACAGACAGTCTAAAGGAAGTTTGTTCCGAATTGTCTGTCCTATATCTGAGAGATATAAGAAAAATCAGAAAACATTTGTGTAAACAAATATATATATATATTTAACACTGTATTTTGGGGTCTAAACAGTCTCCATATATACTATAATTCCATTATTTTATTGGTAATGGGGGACCTTCAGACGAGTCTTGTGAGGCCTGTGGGTGCCCTAGAGCAAATCAAGTGACTTGTACGTATTCGTGAGTCTCACCTTTCCGCAAGGGGTCATAATAGTTTGAAGCCCAAACTTTTCCGACACTACAGACAGAAATTGGCAGATCAGCTGTACTGACTTCAGACAAGTCCGAAGACAATTGTGGAGGTCGGAGAGCATTGTTTTCGTGACAGTCTCATCTTTCCATAAAGGGGTCATAATAGTATGTAGGCTAAAGTGTTCAGACACTACAGACAAGTTTGTGAGAAGACCGATTTTCGAGGTATCTCATGGTCTGTCAAACACCCGTCTAGCTCTGTCACCTTTCACCTCAGATGCGGAAGTGTGACATAGGCGGAGGCGGTGGATTGAGATGCATCCAATACAAAACCACAGATATGACCAATCTGTGCAAAGGTGAAACTCTCAGGATTATATACATGGGATTTTTTTCTTATGCTAATTAGATTTCCACGGGGGCGCGGACATCAACCTTACCGGGTTAAAAATGACTGAAACCAACCGAAGTTAAACAAACTATTGTTAAAACAACAAGCAGATTCATGTTGAGTGATATGCAAATAGTGCTGTGTGTATGTGAAAGGTCATTGAGCCCCAGTGATTTAGCAGGTGGAGGTTCACAACACCCTAAACATGCGTGATGGCCACACACACACACACACACACACACACACACACACACACACACACACACACACACACACACACACACACACACACACACACACACACACACACACACACACTCATGATGTGCGCAAAAACACACATCCACACACCCATGTGCGCAAAAAAACACACACACATATACACACAGAGTTAAACACAAAAACACACATTATTCAGACTGTCTATCTTTTCTTGAAGGTAGGCAATGCCCCAACTCCAAAACCCACAAGCAGGTGATACGTGGTACCTTCCAATACTTCTGCATCACTGAGCATGAAGACAGGTGATACCATCTCTACTCGGACGGGGGAGGGAGGTGGGGAGCTTCAGATGGTCTAAAGGGAGGGATATCTTGGAAAGAGAGAGGTATGGACGAATGGGATAGGAGAAAAGGAGAAGAGAACAAATGGAGTGTGGAGAGAGGTAGAGGCAGGGATATCAGACACACACATACACATATGCATGTATAGACACACGCGCACAAGTACACACACACACACACACACACACACACACACACACACACACACACACACACACGGTCTGCTGTGTACTGTCATTACCCTTGGGGTAAGACTTCCTCTTCTTGTAATGATTTCTAAATACAGCCTCATCGCCCTGGGACACAGCTAATTGCAATACAGCTGGTGATGCTGATGCACACTGACACACACACACACACACACACACACACACACACACACACACACACACACACACACACACACACACACACACACACACACACACACACACACACACACACAACACAACACAATATAGAAAAGGCTAGGAAGTGATAGGGAGGAGAGAGTTTCCCCCGTAGAATAATTAAATGAGTAATTTAAAAGGATCTCTACGGTTTCCCCTGTCTCTCTCTCTCCCCTCTATCCCCCATACCCTCTACCTCTTCATATTTTCCCACCCACCTCTATCCTCCTCTTCTCTCACCTCTACCCTTTTACCTTTTCTTCTCATCTCTCTATCCTTCATTATCTTCGCTCCTCTAATGTCCTCTCCTCATCTCTTCTCTCTTTTTCCCCTCTAACATGCTGTTTTCTCGTTCACCCTGGAGAAGAGAAACATACTCTAAACAACAAAGACAACAGAATTACCTCCAGAGATATGTCGCTAACTAGGGCCAGCACCAAAACAACCAGCCCCATGGGACTGTGTGTGCGTGTGCGTGCTAGTGTGGGTGGAGAGCAGTATTTCGTCACTTCACACTAAGTTAGACCCCCCCCCCCCCCCCCCCCCCCCGGGACAGCAGCCCAAGCCTCCTCATACGCGGACACTGCCAGGCCTCTTTTAATGGATAGAACACACAGCTCTCTCTCTCAATTCAATTCAATTCAATTCAAGGGGCTTTATTGGCATGGGAAACATGTGTTAACATTGCCAAAGCAAGTGAGGTAGACAATACACAAGAGTGAAACAAACAATACAAATTAACAGTAAACATTACACATACAGAAGTTTCAAAACAATAAAGACATTACAAATGTCATATTATATATATACAGTGTTGTAACAATGTACAAATGGTTAAAGCACTCAAGTTAAAATAAATAAGCATAAATATGGGTTGTATTTACAATGGTGTTTGTTCTTCACTGGTTGCCCTTTTCTTGTGACAACAGGTCACAAATCTTGCTGCTGTGATGGCACACTGTGGAATTTCACCCAGTAGATATGGGAGTTTATCAAAATTGGATTTGTTTTCGAATTCTTTGTGGATCTGTGTAATCTGGGGGAAATATGTGTCTCTAATATGGTCATACATTGGGCAGGAGGTTAGGAAGTGCAGCTCAGTTTCCACCTCATTTTGTGGGCAGTGAGCACATAGCCTGTCTTCTCTTGAGAGCCATGTCTGCCTACGGCGGCCTTTCTCAATAGCAAGGCTATGCTCACTGAGTCTGTACATAGTCAAAGCTTTCCTTAAGTTTGGGTCAGTCACAGTGGTCAGGTATTCTGCCACTGTGTACTCTCTGTTCAGGGCCAAATAGCATTCTAGTTTGCTCTGTTTTTTTGTTCATTCTTTCCAATGTGTCAAGTAATTATCTTTTTGTTTTCTCATGATTTGGTTGGGTCTAATTTATCTTATTCTCTCTCTCTCTCTCTCTCTCTCTCTCTCTCTCTCTCTCTCTCTCTCTCTCTCTCTCTCTCTCTCTCTCTCTCTCTCTCTCTCTCTCTCTCTCTCTCTCTCTCTCTCTCTCTCTCTCTCTCTCTCTCTCTCTCTCTCTCTCTCTCTCTCTCTCTCTCGCGTTCTATCTATCTCTCTAACACACACACACACACACACATGTGTGTAAATAGTGACCCTTGCCCTGGTGTGGGATTATTCTCTGAAAGAGGTTCTTAGACAGGATGTGTGAAAACTCTCTCAAATCTGTCAGAACTGTCAGTGTGAGTATGTGTGTTGTATTTAGTAGTAGTATTAGTAGTATTCATTGGAATCCCCAATTGGCAGCGGCTTCTCTTCCTGGGGTTCAAACAGGAATCAAAACACAACAACTAAAATACATAATATACATAATACAGTAACATAACACTACATACACCTACATACGACTACATAACACTACATAACACTACATCAAATCCTGCCTCTGCCTGACGGTTCAGAAACATTATATGGCTCTTGCCTTATGAGCCGTTCTGGCTCGCACAAGCCAAGGACCATTCAAGGCCACTCACCTACATAATACAATAAAGAATACATTGTAAATTACAGCTGGTGATGCTTACAATACAAAATATAGCAACATGTCTTGGTGTCTCTTCACAGTCCCAGTTGTGCCGTAAGGTGCTCTTTTATTAGGTTTCTGAATCTGTTTTTATTGCTCGCTTGAGTTACCTGGGGTGGCAGAGAGTTCCATGTGGTCATGTCTCTATTTAATACTGTTGTTTCCCAGCCTCTGTTCTGGACCTGGGGACTGTGAAGAGACCTCTGGTTGTATGTCTTGTGTTGTACCAATGGAATCAAGTAGTAACCAAAAAAGTGTTAAATAAATCAAATTATATTTTATATTTGAGGTTCTTCAAAGTAGCCACCCTTTGCCTTGATGACAGCTTTGCCCACTCTTGGCATTCTCTCAACTAGCTTCACATGGAATGCTTTTCCAACTGTCTTGAAGTCTTGTTGGCTGCCTTTCCTTCACTCTGTGGTGTCCATTACTTGAACTCCGTGAATAATTTATTTGGGCTGGATTTTCTGAGGCTGGTAACTCTAATGAACATATCCTCTGCAGCAGAGGTAACTCTGGCTCTTCCTTTCCTGTGGCGGTTCTCATGAGAGCCAGTTTCATCATTGCACTTGATGGATTTTGCGACTGCACTTGAAGAAACTTTCAAAGTTCTTGAAAAGTTCCGGGTTGACTGACCATCATGTCTTAAAGTAATGATGCACTGTTGTTTCTCTTTGCTTATTTGAGCTGTTCTGGACTTGGTCTTTTACCGAATTGGACTATCTTCTGTACACCACCCCTAACTTGCCACAACACAACTGATTGGCTCAAACGTTTTAAGAAGGAAAGACATTCCACAAATGTACATTTATTAACAAGGCACACTTGTTAATTGAAATGCATTCCAGGTGACTACCTCATGAAGCTGGTTGAGAGAATGCCAAGAGTGTGCAAATCTGTCATCAAGACAAAGGGTGTTTACTTTGAAGAATCTAAAAAATAAAATATATTTTGATTTGTTGAACACTTTTTTGGTTACTACATGATTCCATACGTGATATTTCATAGTTTTGATGTCTTCACTATTATTCTACAATGTAGACCATTTAAAAAATAAATATAAACCCTGGAATGAGTAGGTGTGTCCAAACTTTTGACTGGTACTGTATATATATTTGTACGTGTATTTAACCCCATATTTTGGACTTCATACAGTCTCCATATATACTTCCATTAATTTTTAAATGTGTACCGGTGAACCATCAGATGAGTCCTGTGAGACCTGTAGGGGTCAAAACAACCGACATGTCTATATTCGACAGTCTCACCTTTGCACAGATTGGTCATATTAGTGTATAAGATAAACGGTTTGGACGCTACAGAAGTTGGCAGATGGGCAGTACAGACGTCCGATGAATGTCCTGACACTTGTGGAGGTCGTAGCAAAATGGAGAACACCATCTTTTTCCTGAGAGTGTCATCTTTCCATAGAGGGGTCATAAGAGTTTTTGCAGGTCAAACCGTTCAGACGCTACAGACGATTTTGTGAGAAGACCGATTTTCGGAATCACCGCTCTGGCTCTGTCACCTTTTACCGCAGATGCAGAAGTGCGACATAGACGGATGTGGTGGATTGAGACGCATCCAATGCAAAGGAACATATCTCCAGTTTAAACAGACAGATTTTCATGGGATTATTTTATTATGCTACTTTGATTTCTGCGGGGGTGCGGACATAGACCTTATTCAAGTGGTTGGCAAAGGGTTTTGTTACAATTGTCTATAGCAACTTCCTACAAGAATAGGCTTTAGGTGAGGCAGATGAACCTATAGCCATATTCTTTTTACAGGAATATGACTCTGGACATTCAGAGCAACACCTCCTCCATTTGCATTTCTATCTGTCCTATATATTTTATGACCATGTATAGCTCCTACTGCATCATCAAAGGAATTATCTAAGTGTGTTTCAGAGATGGACAGAATATACATGTTTTCTGATGTTAGTAAGTTGTCAATTTCATGAACCTTCTTTCTCAGGGTATGTTAATATGGGAATGCTTTATTTTTTTTCTGGGTTTCTTGTTGACGTTTAGTGCCATTCTGAGAGGCTGATTCGAGGTAGACATGTCAGTGACATTTACATTTGAGTCAATGGTACTGAGTGTGCTGCCCACAGCGGGCTTCTTCCTAAGGCAGACAGTTTCAGTGCAAACAGTGGAATTCAATTCCATGGGCATATGATTATTGCTGACAACACTCTCAGAGCTAACAGTTGAAGGAACATAATGTAGATTAGGTTTCTTATGTTGACTGCACTTATACTATTTCGATGTTCTCTGTTTCTTTTAATGACAAGGAGGACTGGAGCGCTACCAAACCCAGACCGTCAGTCCCTAAAGCAGTTCACTAGGTTGATAGAGATTATCCTGGAACCCCTGCAGTTAAGGTGAATCCCATCTCAAGTCCCACAGCAAGTCAAAATTGTCACAAAAGGAGTCCTGTCAATGCAAAGTTTCTTCAGGAACTGGTTTATGGCAGCAAGGCGGCTGTAACATTCTGAAGCCCTTCTATAGCACAGCAGGCGGGCAGAGAGGACTATTATCTTCCCTGTGCCAACAAGGCTGTTCAAGAGAGTGTTGTAGTCCTTCTTCAGTTCCTCAGATTGCCTAAAGCGAATCTAGTTAAAGCAAATTAGCGTGGTGATGGTGCCAATACTAGAGTAGTTGGCTAGAACTGTGGGCAGCAGGGAGTTGATATCTTGGACAATATCTTGGTGTTGATATCTTGTGGGTGACAGTGGACCTTGTTCGGTCCAAAGGCCGTAGGCACTCCAAAGACTCTCACCATCGAGCTGCCCATTATGATGGTGGTCGTGATGGAATCCAATGGGGAAGGAAGAGGGGGAACAGAACGAGACTGCCTCAGGCAGGGGGGAGAAGGTGTGCTTCGGTCCATGCCAGCCTGACTCACCGCACACACACTCTAACAGCAGATGGAATCCCTGCGGAGGTGGAGGAGGGCCCAACACTCTGCTTCCTTTTGTCAGCGACCGGCTGAGCCGTGGATGAGGGTGCCACTGGTCGACTGCTGTCGGTTGGTTTACTCCCAGGATCAGAGCTGACTCCCGGGGCCGGGAGGTCCGCCTCCAGCGGAGCAAAGCTGTTTAATAGCTGGATCTGATCTTCTAGGATATATGGAGGCCAACCAGACTGCCTCCCTCCCGACCTCCTACGCCTTGCCAGAGTCCAGTCTCCATGGGCCGCGGAGTTGAGCTTACCATCTGTCCAATGGATTGGAGCAGGTCAGCACTGCTTGGCTCATCAACACCTTGGCTGAGCTAGCAGCCGGAGAATCTCTTCCCTAAGCTGCTTGATGATGATGCGTTTGTGACAGACAAAGATGTAATGTGTGTGTGTGTGTGTGTGTGTGTGTGTGTGTGTGTGTGTGTGTGTGTGTGTGTGTGTGTGTGTGTGTGTGTGTGTGTGTGTGTGTGTGTGTGCATGCTATTGTTTTCAGTATTATGATTAATTGCTCTGTCCGTCATGTTACGCTGTCTGGCAAATATTCCCCCTAACGTTACAACAGATGAACACAAATGAGTCCCCTGGGGAGACGTTTCAGGGGGAAAGAATGTCCCTGTGACACTGATGGTGAAGGACATGCACGTGGCTCTCTCTTTCTCTCTCTCTTTCTCTCTACTAGGGTTTCAGTAGTGTTGACATTTCTACTTCATTCCAAATCAGAACCATAATTGCATGAATTTCCATCTTTCATCTATGCATCTCAGTGTCTCAGATACGTAATGGAGAACACTTCCACCTCTCTTTCATCTCACTCCCCTCTCAAGAACCAAAATGGCCCCTTTTCCAACCGCACTGCATATCCTCCCCTTTTATGCTTCTATGAGCTGTAAGGACGGATGCGAGGGGAACTGACTCCATTTTGTGTCTGAGACGTCTGCAAATGGAACCAGACAGTTAAACAGTTTGAGATTTATATGATCATAATAATATATAATAATATAATATACACTGAACAAAAATATAAACGTAACATGAAATCAAAGATTTTATTGGGTTACATATAAGGAAATCAGTCAATTTAAATAAATTAATTATCTGTTGGTCACAGATACATTAAAAAAGTTAGGGGCTCAGAAAACCAGTCAGTATCTTGTATGACCACCATTTGCGTCATGCAGCGCAACACACCTCCTTCTCAAAGAGTTGATCAGGATGTTGACTGTGTGTGTGACAGAAATGCACATTTCAGAGTGGCCTTTTATTGTTCCCAGCACAAGATGCAGCTGTGTAATGATCATGCTGTTTAATCAGTTTCTTGATATGCCACACCTGTCAGGTGGATGAATTATTTTGGCAGAGGAGAAATGCTCACTAACAGGGATGTAAACAAATGTGTGCGCAAAGTTTGAGAGAATTAATATTTTTGTGCATGTAGAAAGTTTCTAGGATCGTTTATTTCAGCTCATGAAACATGGGACCAATATAATTTTGTTCAGTGTGTAATAATGTTCTGAGTCCTCAATACCATCAGAATAACATCAAATGAAAGTTGGCTGTCATCTCCCAACCCGTGGCGTCAGTTCTGGTACCACTTAAGGAGTGACAGTTTACACACTTTAAATCACTGGTGAGGTACAGCAGTAATGACGCTGCTCTAGTAAATCACTGAGTTAGCATGACAGGTTAGATAGCCACACACACACACACACACACACACACACACACACACACACACACACACACACACACACACACACACACACACACACACACACACACACACACACACACACACACACACACACACACACACACACACATACACACACACACATACACACACACACACCCACACACCCACACGTACACACACACTGAGTTAGTGTGACAAGCTAAATGGCTACTATGAGCTCAGGTTGTTTACAATTCAGTGGATAAAGCTGTCAAAGATTCACTGTCTATGATAGTGTAGTGTCCTCTAAATGTGCTGACTGAGTTTAAAAGCCTATCACGAACACTAACACTCACACTCACACACAAACATCATTAACACACACACACGCATGGACATATATGCATACGCACGCACGCACACACACACACATACACACACACACACACACACACACACACAGTACACAAGCAACACAATGGCACTTTCTCAAACACACTCCTATTGACACACACACACACACACACCAAAACAAGGTGACCTCTAATGGTACTTTAGAGAACTGAAAGAACATTTGCTGTTATCAAAGAACATTCAGCCATAGTGAACGTTCTGAGACCTGGACCTGTCACTGTAATGTTCATGCTTTATTTGGATGTGTTTCTTTTCTGGTCTCTGTTCGGTTGCCACCCAAAATGAGCCAGAGTTAGAATACACAGCCCGAAACTAATCTCTCACACACACGCACACGCTCAGCAGGGCCCAGGTGAGCTGTAGAACTCCCCCAAACCCCATCTATTTTCTGCGTGCATCGATCACATGGACCCAGTGGTGCATAGAAAGCAGTGGACCAGAGGGAGATAGCCAAGTGTCTGTGTGCCATTCGGCAGGGTTGATTTAGTGGCCTTATAACGGTTCACTTGATACTCTGGAGGGTTAAAACTCCAAGTGTTCTGTCAAGGAAACCGTATGATGTGTCTCCATAATAAATTACTAATCCAGGGCCCCTCTGTCAAGTGAGGTATTGTGTGTGTGAACAGTGAACACAGGGGACAGAGTGTTTGAGTGACATAGTTCCTTGAGTGACACACGCCCCTCACACACTCCCTAACTCCCCAGATCTAGAAACGAACATGGGGATGGCAGGGGCTCTGCTGAGGTGGGATGCCCCTCTTCCTTTAACTAGCACTCGTTCTTCACATACCCCTCTAGTCTCCTCTATCATCCTCTCATTTGCATCACCTGATAGGCCCAATTCCAAAATCAACCCCTTGCCCATTATCTCCTATAGAACAGAGGGTCACAAAGGAGAGGACATGAGGAGAAGAGGCAATCGAAAAGGATCGGGATAAACTCCAGTGTATTGGATTAATTTTAGAGTGTTGGTGCTCTGGACATTGCTAACAAGCCACCACTTGTCTTCTCTCCAAAACTTAGCCCCTTTCCTCTAATTCCGAACCCTGCATTCCATTGCCTCTGTCCTCCTCTCATCTGGGAGAGGTAAGGAGTTTATTGGGAATTATGTTGTTAAAGTCGTACACATGGAACAATCCCAATTTATCCAGAGAATATTTGTTTCTTTCCAACTGCTGCGTTCTCAGAGCGCACCAAAAAAAGATGCTTTATGGTCACAGACACTGGATAGGTGCAGTAAAATGTGTTGTTTTACAGGGTCATCCATAGCTCTCGGGCAAATTATGGTTAAGTGCCTTGCTCAAGGGCACATCAACAGATTTTCCACCTTCTTGGCTCAAGTATTAAAACCAGCAACCTTTCGGTTACTGACTCAACGCTCTAACCGCTAGGCTACCTGCCACACTAGGATCGATGTGTGTGGGAGACATCACTTACTGGAACCGAGAACAAGAAGACATAAATATCGATCTCCTCCTCTCATCTACTCGAGCGCCATCAGGCAAATTACATTTACAGTGGTGGAATCCCAAAACAAATGTGTAAAGTGATAAAAACAAATGTAGTTGGTTGTGAAAGACTGATTCAAAGGGGGTGTGGAGGATACGCGGAGGATGCACCTCAATATCCTTCGTGAGAGGAGTCTATCGAGGTCAGGAGGACACTCCTGTGTTTGCTTACAAATTGATACTCTTCTCGTCCAGTCGACCTCTTATCGGTTTCTGGGTCACAGAATAGAGGAGGATGGAGTACAGAGGAGAGGACATATTTTTTCCTAATTGAGAATCTCACTAGGACTGCTTTCTCTGTTACAGACACACAAACACAAACACATGGTAACACTCTATCCGCTGCACTAAAATGGCAATAAGGTAACAGCGGTATACTTCACCTCTAACCTCGTGTTTAACTCTTATGTGTTGTTCAGGTCTGTGGGACCTATTTTCAATGTTTACTCAAATAAAAATTATACAATGACTCATTGGCCTTGGCTAATTTTCTGTGAAGAACATGTAAAATAACACATTTTCATTGAGTGCACACTGTGCACCCCCCTACACATGTATATTACATATGTGGTGTTCGAGTCCACTGGACCCGAGGGTAATAAAAATGTGGAAAAGTGTGTGTGTAGGTGAAAACAAGTAAAAACTAAACAAAAAGGTTTGCTGTGTGCCTTCACTCTGTCTTCCTCCTCCCTGGGCCTGCTGTTTCAACATAGCACCAAGAACCTGTCTTTCTCCCTGTCTGTCTGCCTGTCTCCCGCTTTTCTCACACTCGTTACCCTTTATATTGTGTGAAACTTCACAATGTTATTTCGACACGTTATTTCGATACATTGTAAAAAAAAATCTGTGTTTTCCCACATTCTACCCCAGCCAGATGTAAATTGGGGGAGGGACACAACAAATAAATATCTTTGCATGTGTGGCTCCTTACCACAATCAATCAGCATTGCAAAAGTCATCTCTGCTCAGAGGGTCTTAGAAATAATGTTTGTAGAGAGACAAGCTAGTGTGGAAGGAGCATCTTCCACTCTGGAAGATTAAGAATTTTCCGAATAATGAGGATCATGTCTCTGTCAATTCAGAGTCTGACAGTAAGTTGGAAGAAGAGGATGAGATCAACCCTCAGCCAACCCCAGGACCAGCCCGTCAGCAACCAGCTCACCAGCAGCCTACAGGAGAAATATGGATGTCAATTTTTTTTTTAATTGAATGGTCTTCTTGCCCAAGGAATGAGCAACCCTGCATGGATGCCAATGTGATGAGGATGCAACCAGGGCCAACACGTATGGTGGTTACTCATGTGCAGGACATAAAGTCTTCTTTTGAACTGTTCATCCCAGACACCATCCAGAAAATCATTCTGGACTGCACTCATTTGGAGGGAAGGCGTGATTTTGGAGAGAGATGGAAGGAGAAGGACCAAACTCATTTACATGCATACTTTGGGGTTCTTATCCTTGCTGGTGTTTTCAGATCCAATGGGGAATCCACAGAATCCCTGTGGGATGCAGAAACAGGCAAGATAACTTTTCCAGGCAACAATGTTTTTTTCTTCTTCTTTTATTTCACTGTTATTTAACCAGGAATCCCAGTTGAGAACAAGTTCTCATTTACAACTGCGACCTGGCCAAGATAAAGCAAAGCAGTGCAACAAAAACAACGACACAGACTTACACATGGGATAAACAAGCATACAGTCAATAACACAATAGAAAAAAAGAATATATACAGTGTGTGCAAATGGCATGAGGAGGTTAGGCAATAAATAGGCCATAGTGGCGAAGTAATTACAATTTAGCAAATTAACACTGGAGTGATAGATGTGCAGATGATGATGTGCAAGTAGAATTACTGGTGTGCAAAGGAGCAAAAAGTAAATAAAAACAATATGGGGATGAGGTAGGTAGATTGGATGGGCTATTTACAGATGGGCTGTGTATAGCTGCAGCGATCGGTTAGCCGCTCAGATAGCTGATGTTTAAAGTTAGTGAGGGAGATATATGTCTCCAACGTCAGTGATTTTTGCAATTCGCTCCAGTCATTGGCAGCAGAGAACTGGAAGGGAAGGCAGCCAAAGGAGGTGTTGGCTTTGGGGATGACCAGTGAGATATACCTGCTGGAGCGTGTGCTACGGGTGGGAATTGTTATCGTGACCAGTGAGCTGAGATAAGGCAGAGCTTTACCTAGCAAAGACTTATAGATGACCTGGAGCCAGTGGGTCTGGCGACGAATATGTAGCGAGGACCAGCAGACTCCCCCTGTAGAACTTCCACATTATTTCCAGGATTATCCGCTTCGATAACCGAGACACCAGACCAGCTTGGATGCAGAGAGATAAGCTAGCTGCAATCAGGTCAGTGTGGAACAAGTGGATGGACTGCCTTCCCCTGTTTTACAACCATGGGCCCAACGTTACTGTTGATGAGCAGCTTATGCCATTTAGGGGCCGCTGCCCCTTCAGACAGTACATACCGTCTAAACCTGCAAAATATGGAATCAAGATCTGGGCTGCCTTTGATGCTACTTCATCATATGCGTGGAACTTGCAAGTGTATACGGGGAAGCCAGACGGAGGAGCCCCTGAGAGTCCTGGACGTGACACAGGGACTCCGTCGCCACAACATCACATGAATTAACTTTTTTACTTCGCACAAGCTGGGACAGGAGCTTCTCAAGAGGAAGCTGACGATGGTAGGAACAGTACAGAAAAACAAGCCAGAAACCCCCACCTCAGCTGTTGAAGACACGGAACAGGCCTATTAATTCCTGTAAGTTTGTATTCACGGCCGACACGTCCCTAGTGTCCTACGTGCCAAAGAAAGGCAAAAATGTGGTACACATGAGTACGCTGCATAGGGATGGGAGAATCTGTGACCAGGAACATAAAAAAACAGAAATCATAATGGATTACAACGCCACAAAAGGAGGGGTGAACAATTTTGCCAAGCTGGTGACTGGCTACAGCTGCAAAGGAAGAACCCTACGCTGGCCACTTGAAAATTCTTCACCATCTTGGACATCTCAGCATACAACGCGTTTGTTATCTGGATGGCATTGAACCCAGATTGGAACAGATGGAAGCTCCAGAGGAGACATCTCTTTCTCAAGGAGCTGGGTAAGCCATTGGTAAGACCTCAAATCTAGAGGTGGCAACATATCCCAAGGACCCCAGCTTCTGCAGCCATCATGAGGATGATTCAGGAGGAGGATGCTGGTTCCCCATCCCCCCATCCGCCCGACCCACAGAACCAACAACTCCAATAACGGAAGTAAGCATGAGTGATGTTGTTGCATGTGTGTGTGTCTGACTCTCCTACCTTGGCCTTAGGTAACTATATATCTGAGCGAGTGAGATGTTAGTAAAATTCCTGAACTAAGCTTTTAATCATTCTAGATTGCAGCCGGTAGCAACAAAAAGAAGTGCTGCGATGTGTGTGGACCCAAGAAGGACAGGAACACACAGTACGCATGCATCAAGTGGAAGAAATACATTTGCAACACACACACAGTAAAACTCTGTCCCTCATGTGGTGTGTGGACCGGCCTTAATGTGTGTTCAATGGGGCTCATTTATCATTTCCATAAAATATTGTACGGAAAATTTGTCCTTCCAATTTGTTCAGATCAAAGCAATAAACATCAATAGTGATGAAAACAAACCTTGTTTCGTTTATATTTGTTCAAGGTAAACATGATTTATTCCACCCATCTTGATTATAATAGATTTTTGTTTACAAAAATCACATTTTATCCCAAAAAAACGAATAGCACTTTTGTTGATAAATGTGATCTAGCAGAGGTAAATGGCAAATATTAACTATGTATGCTGTCTATATTTCTTGGAATTGATATAAGTCAACATCTAAGTATTAAGTGTTTTTACGGAAAATGTTATGGCCTTATTGTTTTAAAAACTCAATAATCTTGTGGGTCCCTCAGACCCACGGACGTTGGGTGAATAACAAAACCATGAACAGGACACAAGGGTTAAAGCTGCTCTGGAAAGACAGACCTGAAACGCATCACAGACTCTGTGGACTTCCGCTTCTGGACGTCAACAAGGTGACACTGCATTTTAACTCCTCCTCCACATTTACTGGATTGGTTCGACAGTGCAGAAGCGAACCTCCCCCGACAGTTTGTTATTTTCTTTCTCCACTCAGGCATTTATTTTTATGCCTGCTACATTTGGTTACAGGAACTTAAAGAAACATTGTGCCAATGAAACCAGGATGGATGGAGACAGTCACAGAACACTAGAGTGCTATAAACAGCAAAACACATTAAAAAATACCATTGATTCCAGCAATGCTATTGTAGCCAGCTCCACTGACTTACAATCTGTTTTAAAGCCTAAACTCCCCATAGTCATGAATATGAGAGTGTCTTTGTATCAGTGCTAACCCCTATCAGAGCTGCTGTAAGGCCCAGCCCCAACACAGCACATACACACCCACACAGGTCCATAGACTGAACAAAAATATAAACGCAACATGTAAAGTGTTGGTCCCATGTTTCATGAGCTGAAATAAAAGATCACAGAAATGTTCCATATGCACAAAAAGCTTGTTTCTCTAACATGTTGTTTACATCTGTTAGTGAGCATTTCTCCTTTCTCCTTCACCAAGATAATCCATCCACCTGACAGGTGTGGTATATCAAGAAGCTGATTAAACAGCATGATCATTACACAGGTGCTGGGGACAATAAAAGGCCACTTTAAAATGTGCAATTTCGTCACAAAGCACAATGCCACAGATGTCTCAAGTTTTGAGGGAGTGTGTAATTTGCATGCTGACTGCAGGAATGCCCATCAGAGTTGTTGCCAGAGAATGGAATGTTCATTTATCTACAATAAGCCGCCTCCAATGCGTTTTAGATAATTTGGCAGTATGTCCAACCTCACAACCGCAGATTTCCCAGCCCAGGACCTCCACATCCAGCTTCTTCACCTGCAGGATTGTTTGAGACCAGCCACCCGGACAGTTGATGAGACTGAGGAGTATTTCTATCTGTAATAAAGCCCTTTTGTGAGGAATTTTGATTGGCTGGGCCTGGCTCCCCAGTGGTTGGGCCTGGCTACCAAGTGGGTGGGCCTATGCCCTCCCAAGACCACCCATAGCTGCACCCCTGCCCTGTCATGTGAAATTCATAGATTAGGGCTTAATTTATTCATTTCAATTGACTTATTTCCTTTTATGAACTGTAACTCAGTAAAATATTTGAAATTGTTGCATGTTGCGTTTATATTTTTGTTCAGTATACATCCATAGAATATATAGGATATATAGTGTGTGTGTGTGTGTGTGTGTACAGTATGTGTGTGTGTCAGAGTACTAGTCTAGTATAAAGGGCCTCAATGCTGAGCCCAGTCAGAGAGAAGGAGAGCTCATGAGACTCAAATACTAATCCTGTCACCACGGAGTCATTCACCACCCAATACCCGATCCCTTCCTCTCCCTTCATCTATCCCTCTATAGCCTTTCTCGCTCTCTCTCCATCCCTCTTTCTATCTCGACACACACAATACCTCATACCTTCATCTCGGTCCCTTTCTCTTTACTCATCTCTCCCTTTCTCTCTCTCCCTCACTTTTTATCGATCTCTTCTTCTCACACACTCTTCTTTCTTTCTTCTTCAGTCCATCTCTCCCTTTCCATTTAATCTACCCCTCTCTCTCTCAATTTCTCTCTCAAATTCAAATTCTCCAGCACTGTCTTCCATCCTTCTCTCTTTCGCTCTTCCTGTCTTGTCATCTGAGGAACTGTTCTACCCTGACAGATTATATGTCGCTGTACAGGAAATGAAGATTGAAAACTTCCTAAAATAGCCCTTTACACTCATACTCATATATGGGTTGAAAATGGCAGATTTGGGCCTAAATTGGAACACAGGAGCTGTACAGTAACATGCTATAAATAATGTCAGAGCTCAGGCTCTGTGCTTCACATTGCTGTATGTTTTTTGACTGACAGCTGTTCTGAACCCAAGAGCACCTAACTTGCCCCCATCCTTCCTGCTAATTGGGCAACTTTTGAAACTGTTTTGTTGTCTGAATGAGGGAAATGCTGCATAAAAAAGTCCTGTAATATACAGTGTCAAAGTTTATGATCACTATGTTTAATGTACAGTTACAACATGACGTGGGGTCATACACTGGGTTGTTCTGAAGAGAATGAATCCATGTTTGTTCATTGTTAAGAAAATGCACCTCAGAACAGCACCTGAATGCACTTATGACTCCTTTCTATGCACACCAAAATTATGATCTGTTTCCCTGAATTGCCTTGTGAAAACCTGACACTGTAATATCATATTTTATAACTTAGCTAGTCATGTTGGCAATAGAACAAGCTTTCAAAGGATTCCTACCTGACCCAGATTGCAATTTATAATGAGCCGTTTTTGGATTGCGTAAACATCAACAGTAATTGTGTGATGGTGGGGATGCAGGGATGTGTTCCAAACAAAACAACTACAAGTGTGCTTGCTCTAGTTCCTCAACGGCACAGCTAGGAGAGCCAAAAAAGTAGCTTATGGTTGAAGACTCTTTTTTGAGTCATAAAATTGCATTTAAATGACTTAGGAACTGTGCAAACGTTGGAGAGGTGTGTGGCCACTTGGAGACACCAGTTAATCCTCTCACTCAAACCATTGTCATTTTTTTGTCTTGATCATGTTACTAAATGTATTCAGAGTATTGTCAGATTGTGTTATCAACAAATGCAGCAAAAAGTAGAGTAAATGTACAGAAAATCAACAATGTAATCTTTGAATTCAGTCTTGTGTCAGGTGAACTGTTGTGTCCTCAATTTTGGTCTTATAATTTTCCCATAATCTCCAACTTTTCCCATAATAATATCTATGCTTATGAAAATGATTTTCGTATTTATTCGGCAATAAACATGTCAATTTAGCCATATCAATACAGGACAATTCCCACGAGTGTAAGGGGTTCAACTGGCCTGCTCTGTCACATGGGCTACGTCCCAATTATCTCTTCCCTTCCTCCCAAAGTGTGCACCTTCACTGATTTGAAAGGAAATGACTGGTATTGTTACACCTGCTCCCGCTCTCCCTCCCTGGCGCGCAAAGGTGCCAGGCTCCCCAGCATTACGCACTCCTGCCACCATCAGTACGCACACT
Organism: Salvelinus namaycush; assembly: GCF_016432855.1. Classification (NCBI taxonomy): domain Eukaryota; kingdom Metazoa; phylum Chordata; class Actinopteri; order Salmoniformes; family Salmonidae; genus Salvelinus; species Salvelinus namaycush. Next base: position 20,904,128 of record NC_052333.1, on the reverse strand, counting down.
TTTCCCCGTCACGTGCATCAGCGATTATTGGACTCAGCTGGACTCACTTCTGTCATTACCTCCCCTATATCTGTCTGGTTCCCCGCTCTATTCCCTGCTGCAGCATTCATTGTGATATGTCATTGTTTAACTTCACTAGGGTAGGGGGCAGCATTGGGAATTTTGGATGAAAAGCGTGCCCAAATTAAACTGCCTGCTACTCAGCCATAAAAGCTAGAATATGCATATATTTCGATTTGGATAGAAAACACTCTGACATTTCTAAAACTGTTTGAATGATGTCTGTGAGTATAACAGAACTCATATGGCAGGCAAAACCTGCCTAAAAAACTGCATAAAAAATCCAACCAGGAAGTGGGAAATCTGAGGTTTGAAGTTTTTCAACTCTTTGCCTATCGAATACACAGTGTCTATGGGGTCATATTGCACTTCCTAAGGCTTCCACTAGATGTCAACAGTCTTTAGAACCTTGATGCTTCTACTGTGAAGTGGGGGAGAATGAGAGGGGATTGAGTCAGAGGTCTGCCAGAGAGCCACGAGCTAGTGATAGTTAGCTTGCGTTCTATTGCAATCCTACAAACAAAGGAATTTTCCGGTTGGAACATTATTGAAGTATTATGTTAAAAACATCCTAAAGATTGATTCAATACATCGTTTGACATGTTTCTACGGACTGTAACGGAGCTTTTTGACTTTTCGTCTGAACCTAGTGATCGCGCCTCATGAATTTTGATTACTGGACTAAACGCGCGAACAAAAAGGAGGTATTTGGACATAAATGATGGACATTATCGAACAAAACAAACATTTATTGTGGAACTGCGATTCCTGGGAGTGCATTCTGAGGAAGATCATCAAAGGTAAGTGAATATTAATAATGCTATTTCTGACTTCTGTTGACTACACAACATGGCGGATATCTGTTTGGGTTGTTTGTGCTCTGAGCACTGTACTCAGCTATTGCATGGTGTGCTTTTTCCGTAAAGTTTTTTTGAAATCTGACACAGCGGTTGCATTAAGGAGAAGTGCATCTAAAATTCCATGCATAACAGTTGTATCTTTTAGCAATGTTTATTATGAGTATTTCTGTAAATTGATGTGGCTCTCTGCAAAATCACCGGATGTTTTGGAACTACTGAACATAACGCGCCAATGTAAACTCAGATTTTGGGATATAAATATGAACTATACCGAACAAAACATACATGTATTGTGTAACATGAAGTCCTATGAGTGTCCTCTGATGAAGATCATCAAAGGTTAGTGATTAATTTGATCTCTATTTCTGCTTTTTGTGACTCCTCTCTTTGGCTGGAAAAATGGCTGTGTTTTTCTGTGACTTGGCTCAGACCTAACATAATCGTTTGGTGTGCTTTCGTCGTAAAGCCTTTTTAAAATCGGACACTGTGGCTGGATTTACAACAAGTGTATCTTTAAAATGGTGTAAAATACTTGTATGTTTGAGGAATTTTAATTATGGGATTTCTGTTGTTTTGAATTTGGCGCCATGCAGTTTCACTGGCTGTTGACGAGGTGGGACGCTACCGTCCCACATACCCTAGTGAGGTTAACAGTGTGCTGGCGCTGTTTTGTTGTTTTGTTGCCTGTCTGTTTCGTATTAACCTGTTTGGGCTGCAGGGGCAGTATTGAGTAACCAGATAAAAGGTGCCCATTTCAAACGGCCTCGTACTCAATTCTTGCTCGTACAATATGCATATTATTATTACTATTGGATAGAAAACACTCTCTAGTTTCTAAAACCGTTTGAATTATATCTGTGAGTCAAACAGAACTCATTTGGCACAAACTTCCTGACCAGGAAGTGGAAAGTCTGAAATCGAGGCTCTGTTCTACTTCCTGCCTATAAATGGGCATGATACGTATGAGTATACAGTAATCCCTCGTTTATCGCGGGGGTTACGTTCCGAAAATGACCCGCGATAAGTGAAATCCGCGAAATAGAAAACTTTTTTTTTTTTTTACAATTAGCAACTATTACATGTATACAAATACAGTGACTCACGTGTAGGCCGTTTCACTGCTCTTCAGACTGGGCCGCTGCATCCTGACTGCGCTCTGCAGTGTTCTCTTCTTCTGAAGCCCGCGGTGCAGGTGTGTTTGTTCGGGAGAAGAACATAGTGATAGGCAGCTGTTGTCGCTCTTTTTTCTTCTTTGCAAAAAGATCCTTGTACACCGACATGCCACCATCGATTACGTTGGAGAACTGTAATGAACGGCTCATCAAAGGGTCCCATTCCTCACAATTCGTAGCATGTTTTGATACAAGAAGCGGGAGTGAGTTTTTAGCGAATCAGAATGCAGAGCACAATGCACCAAAAAAAAAAAAAAAATGCATTATGAAAATCCGCGAAATAGCGAATCCGCGATAAGTGAACCGCGAAGTGGCGAGGGATCACTGTACATGCACTTCATAGACCTTCCCCTGGATGTCAAGAGGCGGTGAGAGAATACATTTTGTGTTTATCTTGGTCTGAAGTGGAATACAAGCTCTTTGTATGACGTGTCCCCCATTTCCGGTTTTCTGGAGAGCGCGAGGTGGTACCTGGATTTGCCTTCTGTTTAGCTGCCGTTATAGGCGACTACTATCTCCGGCTTTGATTTTATTTGATACATGTGACCATATCATCGTAAAGTATGTTTTTTCAATATAGTTTAATCAGATTATTGAAATTTTTTCGGGAGTTTTGCCGTGTTCCGTTCTCTGACTTTGTTGACGATGGAGAGATTCGTGCCACTTGGCTAGTGTGCTTGCTAATTCAAGAGGGAAAATGGACGTTCTAAATCCAAACAACGATTGTTCTGGACAAAGGACCCCTTGTCCAACATTCTGATGGAAGATCAGCAAAAGTAAGAAACATTTTATGATGCTATTTCATATATCTGTCGTAGATGTGAACTAGTCGTCGGCGCCCAAGTTTTGGGTACTCTAGCTATACCGAAGCTGGATGTCGTAATGAAGTTATTTTTTAGAATTCTAACACGGCGATTTCATTAAGAACTAATGGATCTATCATTTCCTATACAACATGTATTTTTTAGTTATGTTTATGAATAGCTATTTGGTCAGAATATGTGTGTCAGAAAAAGTGTCAGAAAAATATCCGGACGTTGTGGGAAATAGTAGCTACGTTAGCACATTGTATAACCACTGATTTCAGCTCTAAATATGCACATTTTCGAACAAAACATAAGTGTATGTATAACCTGATGTTATAGGACTGTCATCTGATGAAGAATATCAAGGTTAGTCAAAAATTATATATCTTTTACTGGTTTGTCACGATCGCTAACTTTTACTGCTGGGAAATGGCTTGTATTTTTGGCTATTGTGGTAAGCTAATATAACGCTATATTGTGTTTTCGCTGTAAAACACTTAATAAATCGGAAATATTGGCTGGAATCACAAGATGCCTGTCTTTCATTTGCTGTACACTATGTATTTTTCAGAAATGTTTTATGATGAGTAATTAGGTATTTGACGTTGGTGTCTGTAATTATTATGGCTGCTTTCGGTGCAATTTCTGATTGTAGCTGCAATGTAAACTATGATTTATACCTGAAATATGCAAATTTTTCGAACAAAACATAGATTTATTGTATAACATGTTATAAGACTGTCATCTGATGAAGTTGTTTGTTGGTTAGTTTGGTTGGTTCTTGGTTAGTTAGGTTGGCTTTGTGCATGCTACCTGTGCTGTGAAAAATGTCTGTCCTTTTTTGTATTTGGTGGTGAGCTAACATAAATATACGTGCTGTTTTCGCTGTAAAACATTTTAAAAATCAGACATGTTGGCTGGATTCACAAGATGTGTACCTTTCATTTGCTGTATTGGACTTGTTAATGTGTGAAAGTTAAATATTTAAAAAAAATATCTTTTGAATTTCGCGCCCTGCACTTGAAGTGGCTGTTGTCATAAGTGTACCGACGCCGGGCTGCAGCCATAAGAAGTTAAATGTCAACTCCCTGTACCTGCTTCTCATCTCCAGCGTCGGTCCTTACAGGTATAATAAATAATATGTAAACTCCCTCCAACCCATGCATCCACTAATCCAATGCTTTCCAATTTGTTGGGAAGTGGTGCACAGTTCACAGAAAGAAGATAGTATTGGGACACTCCCCTGACAGAAGTGGTGCACAGTTCACAGAAAGAAGATGGTATTGGGACACACACCTGACAGAAGTGGTGCACAGTTCACAGAAAGAAGATAGTATTGGGACACTCCCCTGACAGAAGTGGTGCACAGTTCACAGAAAGAAGATAGTATTGGGACACTCCCCTGACAGAAGTGGTGCACAGTTCACAGAAAGAAGATAGTATTGGGACACTCCCCTGGATTCTCTCGTATTGAATCCCCCGCATTGCTCCACAAAGAAACAAGACATAAAGTGTCCAATAAAATCAATATATTTTAATTTCATGTCATATTTAATATTTCATGCATAAACACTAACAGACTGAACCTGTCCTATTGTATCCTTTATTTCCTCTCATGTTTTCTTCTTCCTCTCCATCTGTGGTGGTTTCCCTCTACCTTGGCCTCAGGTAAGGAACGAGGAAGGAGGGCCAAACTACTATTGGCCCAGATAATTGCCTCTTTACCATCTCCACCCTTCCCCACGAGAGAGAGAGAGAGCGAGAGAGAGGGAGAGAGAGAGTGAGAGAGAGAGAGTGAGAGAGAGAGGGAGTAAGAGAGAGAGAGAGAGAGAGAGAGAGAGAGAGAGAGAGAGAGAGAGAACTGAAAGGGGTGAGCGAGAGAGAACTGAAAGGGGTGAGCAAGAGAGGGGGATGTGGGGGATAAGAAGGGTGAAACAGCTGTTGTCATCCTCTATTTCCCATTTCAGTTTTTCTATCATTTCTTATTCCCCATCTGGCTAACAAGGGAAAGCAATCACAGCCTACAGAACAAACTCCCTGTGACATGAGACCAAATTAACAAGAGAGGGATGTGAGTGTGAGAGAGAGAGAGAGATAAGAGAAGAGAAGAGAAGAGAAGAGAAGAGAAGAGAAGAGAAGAGAAGAGAAGAGAAGAGAAGAGAAGAGAAGAGGCAAGAGCACTAATGAGGGAATGATATATGGAGAGAATAAGAGAGGGAGGGAGGAATGGATGGCAATAAAGTGAGAGAGATGATTCGAGTGAATCTGGACTGTCAACTTGCTTGTGGAGAGAGCAGGTCGTAATTTAATTATTTCCTCTTTAAATGATGAATTATTTCCTATTTAAATGATCACGTCATCCAACCAACCAATCCCTCTTGGGGTTTTCCCCCTTTCCCTCGGTCCCCCGCCTCTTCCACTCTTCCTATTCTTCTTCCTTAGCACCACCTCATCAGTCCATCATCATCTCTCACTATCTCTCGTCCTGTATCTTATCACTATGTTTACCCCTTACCACTTGTTTCTCTGCCCCCTCACCCCAGTGTGTGTTCGTGTGTTCCAGAGTGTGTATGTGTGTTCCAGAGTGTGTGTGTATTCCAGAGTGTATATGTGTGTTCCAGAGTGTGTATGTGTGTTCCAGAGTGTGTATTCCAGAGTGTATGTGTGTGTGGTCCAGAGTGTATATGTGTGTTCCAGAGTGTGCATGTGTATTCCAGAGTGTGTATGTATGTTCCAGAGTGTGTGTGCATTCCAGAGTGTGTATGTGTGTTCCAGAGTGTGTGTGTATTCCAGAGTGTGTATGTGTGTTCCAGAGTGTGTATGTGTGTTCCAGAGTGTGTGTGTTCCAGAGTGTGTATGTGTGTTCCAGAGTGTGTGTGTTCCAGAGTGTGTATGTGTGTTCCAGAGTGTGTATGTGTGTTCCAGAGTGTGTATGTGTGTTCCATAGTGTGTGTTTGGGTGTTCCAGAGTGTTTATGTGTGTTCCAGAGTGTGTGTGTATTCCAGAGTGTGTATGTGTGTTCCAGAGTGTGTATGTGTGTTCCAGAGTGTGTGTGTTCCAGAGTGTGTATGTGTGTTCCAGAGTGTGTGTGTTCCAGAGTGTGTATGTGTGTTCCAGAGTGTGTATGTGTGTTCCAGAGTGTGTGTGTATTCCAGAGTGTGTATGTGTGTTCCAGAGTGTGTATGTGTGTTCCAGAGTGTGTATGTGTGTTCCAGAGTGTGTGTGTATTCCAGAGTGTGTATGTGTGTTCCAGAGTGTGTATGTGTGTTCCAGAGTGTGTGTGTATTCCAGAGTGTGTATGTGTGTTCCAGAGTGTGTATGTGTTTTCCAGAGAGTGCGTGTGTTTCAGAGTGTGTGTGTTCCATAGTGTGTGTTTGTGTGTTCCAGAGTGTGTATGTGTGTTCCAGAGTGTGTGTGTATTCCAGAGTGTGTATGTGTGTTCCAGAGTGTGTATGTATGTTCCAGAGTGTGTATGTGTGTTCCAGAGTGTGTGTGTATTCCAGAGTGTGTATGTGTGTTCCAGAGTGTGTATGTGTGTTCCAGAGTGTGTGTGTATTCCAGAGTGTGTATGTGTGTTCCAGAGTGTGTATGTGTTTTCCAGAGAGTGCGTGTGTTTCAGAGTGTGTGTGTTCCATAGTGTGTGTTTGTGTGTTCCAGAGTGTGTATGTGTGTTCCAGAGTGGGTGTGTTCCAGTGTGAGTGCGTGTCTGTGTGTGTCTCCTGTGGGCAGTGCTCCGGTTGGATGAAGCCTGGTGAGGCTTGACAGCACCGAGACATGGACCCCCAATCTGCCACACTCACACACACTATACACACACACACTCCCTAGCTACTTCTGCTTTTCTTCCGTTCTTGCTTTGCTCTAATTACTATGAATCCAGGAATATTCCATGCAGACAAGAGATGTGTGTGTAAGTGTTTGCGTGTGTGTAAGAGCTGTAAGTCTCATCCTGGGACTATCAGGCTGTCTCTCCCCTCATAACCCTAGTGTATAAGTGAATGCTTGTACTGGGGCTGTACCTTCCCTGGAGCTCGACCCCATCGCTCTGTCTGGTTCTGGTTCTGGTTCTCTCTCTCTCTCTCTCTCTCCCCCTCTCTCTCTCTCTCTCTCCCTCCCTCATCTCTCTCTCTCACTCGCTCTCTCCCTCTCTCTCTCTCTCTCTCTCCCTCTCTCCCTCCCTCATCTCTCTCTCTCTCTCTCTCTCTCCCTCTCTCTCTTTCTTTAATGAATGAATGTCATGTTCTCGAGCAGTGCTCGGGTACGGCAGAATGACTGGAGGGGGCAGCAGGAACGCCACAAAGAAGACCTAACTGCATCCCAGACAGAGAGACTTCCTACAAGGCCTACATTCATCAGTGTGTGTTGGTGCAGACAGAGAAACTTTCTACAAGGCCTACAATCATCAGTGTGTGTTGGTGCAGACAGAGAGACTTCCTACAAGGCCTACATTCATCAGTGTGTGTTGGTGCAGACAGAGAGACGTCCTACAAGGCCTACATTCATCAGTGTGTGTTGGTGCAGACAGAGAAACTTTCTACAAGGCCTACATTCATCAGTGTATGTTGGTGCAGACAGATAGACTTCCTACAAGGTCTACATTCATCAGTGTATGTTGGTGCAGACAGATAGAATTCCTACAAGGCCTACATTCATCAGTGTATGTTGGTGCAGACAGAGAGACTTCCTACAAGGGCTACATTCATCAGTGTGTGTTGGTGCAGACAGAGAGACTTCCTACAAGGCCTACATTCATCAGTGTATGTTGGTGCAGACAGAGAGACTTCCTACAAGGCCTACATTCATCAGTGTGTGTTGGTGCAGACAGAGAGACTTCCTACAAGGCCTACATTCATCAGTGTGTGTTGGTGCAGACAGAGAGACTTCCTACAAGGCCTACTTTCATCAGTGTGTGTTGGTGCAGACAGAGAGACTTCCTACAAGGCCTACATTTATCAGTGTGTGTTGGTGCAGACAGAGACACCCTACATTCCAGGCAGTCTTGTTTTCAAATAAGCATTATGTGTACATACAGCTCAGCAAAATCAGTAGAATAGCTGCACAGAGAAAAATATATAAGCAGCATTTTGTTTTACATTCGTTTGTGTCTGTATGTGTGTGTGTGTGTGTCTGCCTCTGTCTCTGTGTGTGTTTACCAGCATCACACTTCCCCAAGGGCTCACTGTCTTGAAGCCCAATTTACAGTTTTTGCGACAAACCTGCTTCTCTGAGGTAACGTCACGGAACGCACATACACGCTCTCACAAAATAATGCACACTACTAAGCATTGGTACTTCACAGGGTTGGGTAAAATAGTGATGAGTCTGTACACACACACACACCCACACACACCCACACACACACACACACACACACACACACACACACACACACACACACACACACACACACACACACACACACACACACACACACACACACACACACACACACACACACAACACACACACACATGAAAACATTGTCTTCCAGAGTTGTGAGGAATGTTCATTCACTACATTAGAACAGCCACTGTGAAAGACAGGCTTGAGCTAGAGGGATATTCGATTGGCTCTGGAGTCCTGTGACACTGATTCTGTCACTGACACTGTCTTAGGTCAGATAGGATCACCACTTTATTTAAAAAATGTGAAATGTCAGAATAATAGTAGAGAGAATGATTTATTTCAGTTTTTATTTCTTTCATCACATTCCCAGTGGGTCAGAAGTTTACATACACTCAATTAGTAGTTGGTAGCGTTGCCTTTAAATTGTTTCACTTGGGTCCAACGTTTCGGGTTGGCTACCACAAGCTTCCCACAATAAGTTGGGTGAATTTTGGCCCATTCCTCCTGACAGAGCTGGTGTAACTGAGTCAGGTTTGTAGGCCTCCTTGCTCGCACATGCTATTTCAGTTCTGCCCAAACATTTTCTATAAGATTGAGGTCAGTGCTTTGTGATGGCCACTCCAATACCTTGACTTTGTTGTCCTTAAGCCATTTTGCCACAACTTTGGAAGTATGCTTGGGGTCATTGTCCATTTGGAAGACCCATTTGCGACCAAGCTTTAACTTCCTGACTGATGTCTTGAGATGTTGCTTCAATATATCCACATCATTTTCCGTCCTCATGACGCCATCTATTTTGTGAAGTGCACTAGTCCCTCTTGCAGCAAAGCACCCCCACAACATAGTGCTGCCACCCCCGTGCTTCACGGTTGGGAGGGTGTTCTTCGGCTTGCAAGCCTCCCCCTTTTTCCTCCAAACATAACGATGGTCATTATGGACAAACAGTTCTATTTTTGTTTCATCAGACCAGAGGACATTTCTCCCAAAAATACAATCTTTGTCCCCATGTGCAGTTGCAACCGTAGTCTGGCTTTTTTATGACGGTTTTGGAGCAGTGGCCTTTCAGGTTATGTCGATATAGGACTTGTTTTACTGTGAATATAGATACTTTTGTACCTGTTTCCTCCAGCATCTTCACAAGGTCCTTTGCTGTTGTTTTGGGATTGATTTGCACTTTTTGCAGTACGTTCAAGTACGTTCATCTCTAGGAGACAGAATGCGTCTCCTTCCTGAGGAATTGCTCGGCGTACACATCACTGACAATCTGAACTGGTCCACCCACACAAACAGTGTGATGAAGAAGGCGCAACAGCGCCTCTTCAACCTCAGGAGGCTGAAGAAATTTGTCTTGGCCCCTCACAAACATCCTGTTGGGCTGTATCACCGCCTGGTACGGCAACTGCACTGCCCGCAACCGCAGGGCTCTCCAGAGGGTGGTGGAATCTTCCCAACTCATCACCGGGGGAACACTGCCTGCCCTCCAGGACACCTACAGCAGCCAACGTCACTGGAAGGGCAAAAAGATCATCAAGGACATCAACCACCTGAGCCACAACCTGTTCCCCCCGCTACCATCCAGAATGCGAGGTCATGACATGTGCATCAAAGCTGGGACCTAGAGACTGAAAAACAGCTTCTATCTCAAGGCCATCAGACTGGTAAATAGCCATCACTAGCCGGCTACCACCCGGTTACTTAACCCTATACCTTAGAGGCTGCTGCCCTTTATACATAGACATGGAATCACTGGTCACTTTAGTAATGGAACACTAGTCACTTTAATAATGTTTACATAATGCTTTACTAATTTCATATGTAAATATTGTATTCTATTCTACTGTATTTTAGTCAATGCCACTCCGACATTGGTTGTCCTAATATTATATGTTTCTTAATTCCATTAGTTTACTTTAGATTTATGTGTATTGTTGTGAATTGTTAGATACTACTGCGCTTCTAATACTGACTTGTATCATTGGTGACCTGGCTGGTTACGTCTCCATGAGAAGTCATCGTAGCTCTTTCCTGCAGTCAAATGACCTAGTGGCCTCATGGGTGGAATATTTATAATTTCTTAAAGAATAAACATTAGTTTAAAAAAAGATCAGTCTTCTGTGAAGTATTTAAAGTGTAATATTGGGATGCAAACTCAAAATTGAATACATTTCAACTCAATATCTGACATGGTACAGGTGTTTTTTTTAAAGCCCATAACCATGTGTGTGAGGTATATACTTTAGCTTAAAATGTGATTTATTTAAGCCCACTGCAGTAAAGTTTAACCCACTTAATTTGGCTTCAATACGGTATAGAATCTTCACATAGGAATGAATGGTGTAACATGATCGATGGCTTTGTCCAGTCATAGTACCAGTCCAAAGTCTGGACTCATTCAAGGGTTTTTCTTAATTCTTTACTATTTTCTACATTGTAGAATAATTGTGAAGACATCAAAACTATTAAATAACACATGGATTCATGTAGTAACCAAAAAAGTGTTAAACAAATCTAAATATATTTGAGATTTGAGATTCTTCAAAGTAGCCACCCTTTGCCTTGATGACAGCTTTGCATACTCTTGGCATTCTCTCAACCAGCTTCATGAGGTAGTCACCTGGAATGCATTTCAATTAACAGGTGCGCCTTGTTAAAAGTAAATTTGTGGAATTTCTTTCCTTCTTAATGCGTTTGAGTCAATCAGTTGTGTTGTGACAAGGTAGGGGTGGTATACAGAAGATAGCCACATTTGGTAAAAGACCAAGTCCATATTATGGCAATAACAGCTCAGATAAGCAAAGAACAACAACATGAAGGTCAGTCAATCCTCTGAAATCGCTGCACAAATAAATGGTTCACCGAATTCAAGTAACAGACACATCTCAACATCAACTGTTCAGAGGAGACTGCGTGAATCAGGCCTTCATGGTCGAACTCCAACAAGAAACCACTACCAAAGGACACCAAAAAGGAGAAGAGACTTGCTTGGGCCAAGAAACACGAGCATGGACATTATACCAGTGGAGTACAATATATGCAATTTTTGGTTCCAACCGCTGTGTCATTGTGAGACACAGTGTCGGTGAACGGATGATCTCCGCATGTGTGGTTCCCACCGTGAAGCATGGAGGAGAAGGTGTGATGGTGTTGGGGTACTTTGCTGGTGACACTGTCAGTGATTTATTTAAAATTCAAGGCACACTTAACCAGCATGGCTACCACAGCATTCTGCAGCGATACGCCATCCCATCTGGTTTGCGCTTAGTGCGACTATCATTTGTTTTTCAACAGCACAATGACCCAAAACACACATACACGCTGTGTACGGGCCATTTGACCAAATAGAGGGATGGAGCACTGCATCAGATGACCTGGCCTCCACAATCACCCGACCTCAACCCAATTGAGATGGTTAGGGCTGAGTTGGACCTCAGAGTGAAGGAAAAGCAGCCAACAAGCGCTCAGCATTTGTAGGAACTCCTTCAAGACTGTTGGAAAAGCATCCCAGGTGAAGCTGGTTGAGAGAATGCCAAGAGTGTGCAAAGCTGTCATCAAGGCACAGGGTGGCTACTTTGAATAATCTCAAATATAAAATCTATTTTGATATGTTAAACACTGTTTTGGTTACTACATGACTCCATATGTGCATTTGTCATGGTTTTGATGTATTCACTAAAATTCTACAATGTAGAAAACAGTAAAAATAAAGAAAACCCTTGAATGAGTAGGTATGTCCAATCTTTTGACTGGTACTGTATATACAGTCATTACTACACATTTACAAATATTTACTGTTATACACAAAATACAAAACCTCAATCAAATATAACATGTGATTGTTATTTAAACGAACAAAGAATAAGATGTTTTTGGGAGCCATGGAGGGACAGGGGAGGCTGGAGACAAGGTGACCGAGGGGAGGGTGCTCCGTCTCTGACAGGGGAGGCTGCAGACAAGGTGACCCAGGGGAGGGTGCTCCATCTCTGGATCCAGATCACAGCTCTGCCTCCTAACCCCCTGGCTCTTCATCACCAAGAGAATGAGGACTGAGAGGGATCCGCCATCCATCATGCTGACATATTCACTGCCTAGATAGCGACACAGCACACTGACGACACAGACTGATGTACACACAGATGCATGCGTTCACGCACACACACACACACACAGGTTAAAGGAAGTAAATATGACTCCTTGATCACATAAATACAACTTTGATTGCTCTAATAATGTCTGTAGAGAGCTCTGTGTGTGTGTGTGCGTGTGTGCGTGTGTGCGTGTGTGCGTGTGTGTGTGTGTGTGTGTGTGTGTGTGTGTGTGTGTGTGTGTGTGTGTGGGGGGGGGGGTTGGGGAGGGGAGGTAAGGAGTTAGGTGTAGGGTTAGGTTTAGAGGGTATGTTTAGGGTTAGGGTTAAGAGTTAGGTTTAGAGGGTATGTTTAGGGTTAGGGTTAGGAGTTAGGTTTAGGGGTTTGGTTTAGAGGGTATGTTTAGGGTTAGGGTTAGGAGTTAGGTTTAGGGGTTGGGTTTAGAGGGTATGTTTAGGGTTAGGGTTAGGAGTTAGGTGTAGGGTTAGGAGTTAGGTTTAGAGGGTATGTTTAGGGTTAGGGTTAGGAGTTAGGTGTAGGGTTAGGTTTAGAGGGTATGTTTAGGGTTAGGGTTAGGAGTTAGGTTTAGGGTTAGGTTTAGAGGGTATGTTTAGGGTTAGGGTTAGGAGTTAGGTTTAGAGGGTATGTTTAGGGTTAGGGTTAGGAGTTAGGTTTAGGGTTAGGTTTAGAGGGTATGTTTAGGGTTAGGGTTTCGGGTTAAGTTAGGGTTCGTTTAAGACTTAGGGTTACGATTATGTTTAGGGTCAGGGGTTAGGGAAAAACGTGTGTGTGAATGTGCGCGTGTGTGTGGGTATGTAAAACAGAGTGACAGTAATGGAGTCAGGTGAAACAAGGAGTGGAGGTTTAGCTAAGAGACAACTTAGTTCACTTTCACCATGTGCCTGTGTCTTGGGAAAAAACGCCAGGTTGCTCAAAATTCACTTCCAAATTGGACATCAATCCATGTCCTGAGGACGTTGTGAGATGCCTTCAAAACCCGTAACTATGGGCATCGGTGAGCGTTATTACAATTAAATAGGCTTGGGTTTTGATAGGGCATTGTGGCGGATGAGTGTAAGCCGTGAGCTCCGGCTCCGAGGATCATGTCTTCAATCTCACTGATGGACAATTGTTCAAAATATCCCAATACTGAATTTAGAATGAATGCCTACATTTAACCATGACAGCTACAGCAGCAGGTGGCTCAACCAATCGACCGTGGCAACCCAGGGTTTCAAAAACAACTTCAAAATGTGACTTTTGGAGCAACGTATTATTTGTTATTATTTCCTATTGTTGTTACATTGTAGAGAAGGAACCTACAAGTAAGCATTTTGCTGGACAATGTATATCACGCGTATCCCGTACATACAACTAACAAAACTTTAAACTTCTACATTTGACGTTTGGAGAATGTGGACAAAAGTCTGAATCTGAAGATCTTGTTGGGAAAAACTGCAATTATCTTCTAGTAAACTTTTACATAAAAATTAGCAATCAAACTCCAGCTGAAGTATCCAATGTTTTTAG